>NC_051279.1:14087158-14269658 GCF_015220745.1 Sebastes umbrosus
ATCCCTGAACAGACATGATTCAAACATTTTGAATACCGTTATCTAGAAATCACAACTTAATGACATTATCTTGAGAAAATTAAAAAGTTTGTTTTCTTTTATTACTTCTAATGTTTGGGTCAAATCAGCCAGCGGTCAGATCGAGCTGACAAGCATGGATGTCAGTGAAGGACTTGGTGAAGTTAGCAGAAGGATTTTGTGTCTGTATGTAGTCAAAGATGTCGTCAACTCAAATGTATCAGTCATTGCCAGGTATTATTCATTTAGTTTTTTCCCCAGCAACCAAAAATCGAAGAATAACGACATTTCCCTCACAGTTTTGTGGAATTTTCTTTTTAATCTATAAGGGACACAGGTAACATGTTTTATACTGCTTGTGAATATTATCAATTTAATCTTATTTCCATATATTGTATGTACCCTTGTTAACATCTTATTTTGAAAACAGCATATCAAGGTTGTATTGTTGTCTATTTAAACATAGAAACATGAAAGAAAAGGACCAACCTTGTACTAGTAACTCCAGAGTATCTTCTTTCACAGCCAGGTCCACTGAGCTGCAGTGCCTTAAAAAGTAAAGACAGAAGTTTTGAACTCATACAGTTCTTAATAGCAATATCTAGAGCAAGCTATAGATTATCTTTTTAAAGTTATTTTTTTGGGGGCATTTTCCATTTTTATTGAGAGGACAGTGGATAGAGTCTTGGAAAGGGGGGAGAGAGAGAGTGGATGCGGAAAGGGCCACAGGCCGGATTCGAACCCGGGCCGCCGCGGTCAGGACCAAGCCTTGTTACATGGGCGCCCGCTCTACCAACTGAGCTAACCCAGGCGCCCCAAGCTATAGATTATCAATACTTACTGTAGCACGCTGTAGCCTGTGTCAAAGTGTTCCAATATACACAAAGGACCCTGGTTTCTCAATGCTGCCTTAAATTCTGTGTGGATATGAGACAAAACCAGTCACAAACACACTATCCCAAATGAAAAGGGCTGACAAAGAGCATCTAAGTCCACTACTTACTACTGAGGTAGGGTGGCAGCTGTTTTGGGGACACCACATCCTGAACCACGTACTGGTTGATCCCACCAGTCTTCACCAGGTCACCCGAGAACACGGGCACAAAAAAGTCCCACGACATCCCTGCGTCAAGAGCAAGAAACAAAGACACATTAGATCAAGTTTGTTTGCTACTTTAACTAGGTACTTCGTTGGCATTTCATTCATTCATTCATTCTCACTGTGCAATATCATTTTCCACTTGTGCAATTTTGTTAATAGTCAGTTTATTGTCAATACTGTATATACTACTCCTATTTTTATACTTCCTTCTATTTAAATGGTTCATATTTTGTTACACTTTGTTTATCTCTTCTTTTACTGTGTTAGCTGATGCATCTTGTTTTTTGCACTATCCCCTTTGCTGATGTACACTGCACATTTCCCCACTGCATGACTAATAAAAGGAATATCTTACCTTATTTCATTTCAGTATTCAATATTGTACGTTTTACTCCACTACGTTTATTTGGCACTTACAGTTACAAGTAGCCTATATATGCGCAATACTTTACCACCAATCTAGTAGTAGTAGTAGTAGTGGTATACAAATAATCTAAAAGTGGCTCCACATTGACAAACTGCAACAATAAAATGCTCTTACATGTATTCGTAGTAGTGATAAAATCAGTATGATATAATTCTATAATAATCACTGTGAAAGGAGCCATTCTGATTAATGAGTACTTTTACTTTTGATACTTTCAGTACATTTTCTTATTTTATCTTACTTCGTTAGCATTGCAAAGGATGTACCCCTACAATGTGTCTAGAAGGGAACCCGCAAGTTGAGTAAACTCTCGCGAGATGGTTAAGGTTAGGCATCGATCTCGAAACAGGCAGCAAGTCTCGCGAGTTTTTGCAAATCGAAACTTGAGGGTTACCTTCTAAACACGACTGTAGCTAACATTAGCTATATCGAAGTAACGTTAGTATTTGATCATATTAACTTAATATGTTAGTCGGTTCTTAAGTGCACAAGACTCACCACTAACCGGCCAACTAATGCTAGTCGCTATGACTGATTTAGTAAAAGATTTTTAGTAAAAAAAAGTGTTTTTATTATCCAAACACATGTTTGTACCACTAATGCTAACAAAGCTAGCATGCTAACTAGCCGCTAACTGCGTAGCTTCAACCGTTGGCTGTATAACTTTATTATTATCTAACTGAAGCGACTGCCGCTACACTTAGCCAACAGCTGCTTTACTAAGGTGTAAAGGTAATGCTCACCTGTGCCGGCTGCAGTCCCTTTAGCCACAGTGAGGACCTGTGAAGACGGTATAGTGCTCTGCTCTCTCTCCGCCGCCTACAAGCTGTTTGAACCCGCAGCTTTTCAAACTTGTTTGGATATCGCGCCAAAGCAATGTAATTCTGACGTCACACGTTAGCGTGGTTACGTTGTTACGTAACGCTGCCACCTGCTGGACATCGAACCATCCATCCAAACAAAAACACACACATACAAAGGACCACAAAGGCAAGATTTTTTTTGAGGTAGTAGCTGTATTCAAATGATTGACAACACAATCACCCCCTCTCCACTGTACCAATGTTTCAGCTACAGAGATGACAATACTTTTCACGAAATGTCTTACTTTCTATACAGCACTCAATCAAATGTTAAAATGAAATGGTTTAAACTCACTACCCACAGACGACTAATACTGTCAGGATGCAGCATTCGTCTTCGTGTTCTTTTGCCCTCTTGTTATACTTAAAACTAGTGTTCCAAGGCTAAGCACAAGAAACTAACTATACAACAAAGCAAAAAAAAGTATCCATGGCCTAACTGTTTTCAGAGAAAATACTTAAATTTTGTAGTCGTACATGTGAATATAGTATAAAGTATTGTGACAACTTGGGCTGTTAAACCATAAGGGGCAGTTGTAGTGTTTATTATTCACTCGTAAAAAACAAAATGTTAAAAAATAAATCACAATAAGAGCACCAAAGGCAACGAAAAAAAAAAAGTTAACCGTTTAAAAAAAAAGAAAAAATCAATATTTAAATACATTTGTAATCACTTGGCTCCTTCACACGCACTGCATCAGACCAAGGCAAATTACGTAAACCAAAAGAAAAAGCACCAAATGTTAAGTAAGATGAGAAACAAAAAATTCTAGTAACTAATGAAGAAATATTCTTCTCATTTTCTATCTGATCTGTGTCCACGTTTTGTTCCAGCTGTTTTTATTTTCTCTTTCTGTCTTGAGAGCATCGTGGACAATACCTGCATAGAAAAAAAATAAAACACACCGCATAAAACATTTAGTTGACTTGTAATAATTTACACTTTTATTGCACACATTGAAGATGGGATAGTACATTACAGCCTGCGTTTCTTACCATTTGCCTCTTGGTTTGGTTGTCAGGCCCACGCATGCAAAATGGAACCACTCAATGGAGCACTGGAGTAAAGACAAAACACGATAAAGTGCTGTTAAGTATTCCTGCAAATGGAGCACTTAGTCGAGACAAAACGATGCAAAATACAAAATCAAAAACAAAATCTATCTTTTCAAAGAGAGACATACAGTGTGTGTAGAGTGGCCTCTGCTAATGAATCACTCGCTCTGTCATCTGTGACCTTATCCATAGAGGAAGAGGCACGAGACTGCAGGACTCCTAAGCCTCTTAATTTAAGGTTAACATCTAGGAAATATATGTAAGGGAAAGGATGTACATCTACTCTATGTACAATAACTGATTATTGATATAAACATTATTAAAACTTATATTTTTTAGCATGATTCTTATTCAATTTTCTCAATTACATTAAGTACATTGTTGTTGACCTTTGTGATACTTGAATGGTATTTAATGTTAATGTTATTTAAATAAATACAAACATTAAATCACAAGTTGTTTGGAAATGACATTCACGTTAAAGATCACTTGAACTGAATAAATACATTGTTTGTGTTCTTAGATGTTTTGTATATTTAAAAAAAAAGGATTTTAGCATATTTTTATACCCTTTTTCTCTTTCTGTAACATGATTTTGCTGATGGATTTTGCCTTTGGGAATGCTTAGAAAAGTAGAAAAATCCAATAAAATATGATTATATGATATGGATGATTATAGGCAATACAACTAAACAGCAATAGGAAAAACAGACACAGAATTCACAAGGTACAAAACTACATAGAAAACCATGAACACACTCAGTTTGTACGAATACAAATGTTGTGTTATGATAATAACCACTTTTATAATCACAATTGTACCTAATTATTATCTTTACTACATAATTGTTGTATGTTATTACATACTTTCTTTGTATGTATTTTTGTATAGTGGCTTCTGTACTTGTATTTGCAATGAGCACTGTATTGTGAGCTCTTTTCTACTCTTTTATTTAATTTATCCCGGTTCCTTTTACTTATTTCTATGTTTTTGGTTTATAACAGCCGTCTCCTCTACCAGAGACCCAAATATACACGGATAAAACATTATTTTTCACTTTGTCTTCTTTAAGTGCAACTGATGTACTGTAAAGCATTATTTATCCACAAAAAATAAAGTAAAGAGCAATGTCAGTGTCCTATTTGTGGCGTTTACCCCATCTACTTTTACATACTCAAACCAAATCCTTCACAATAAGTCAATGGTTTGTGGCGGCTTGCCATTTTTGTGCTGATTAATGAATGAATTTTATTTTGTATTCTATCAATCTGTAACCCCACCCACTATATATTCAAGTATAAATATCAATAAAAATGTATCACAAAACTCACATCAGTGTTGTCACAGCCGATCATCTCGCCGTAAGAGACCTGATGACACAGACAGTAGGTGGGCTCGTTGGGGTCCACGGGCATGTCCAGCACATCAGATGGGTGCACATTCCCGAAGTTGGTGGCAGGGCTGTTGAATTCACCTCTGATGACGAGGGAAAGTATTGAAAGTGAGAATGGGAGTATGATAATAAAACTAACTATAAATAACTAAAAATGATAAGCTTCAAACATGAAAAATAAACATCACAAGCTGGAAATTAAATACATAACGTACGGCTGGAGAAGTTTGACTTTCTTCTGTGCAGTCTTAGGACTGCCATCTTCATCTGAACTCTTCACTTTAGACCTTGTTTTAGCTGTCTTCTTTTCCTTCTGTCTGGTTTCAACTGGAATTACACAACCACTTTATTATTCCACCAAGTTTGGTTTTGGCTGCCCTAACAGTCCTCAGTGCAAAAAAATAAAAAGATATTAAGCAAATGTAATGGACACACACCTTTCTTCCCCTTACTAGAGGTGGAATCATAGTCCGTGCTCTCGATCTGCTTCTCCTTCAGGTCAGCCTCAAACCGAGCCAGGTCTGTGTCAAGACGTCTGATGTGTTTGTCGACCTGCAAAAAATAGAACTTCAGCTGACTGTGGCACGGTGGGTCTATCAATGGTTTTCCCAACATATTACCAACAGATGTATGTAAAATATGATGTTTATTTATTTTATAAGATACTAACCATCTCATAGGTCTGCATGGCCAGTTGCACCTTATCATCTCCAAACTCCTTGCATTTACTGTAAGACTGCTGAATCTGCCTCAGGATGGACAGCTTTTGTTCAGAGGACAGAGTCCGGGCGTTGGCTGTGTACTCTTTAGCCAGAGAGTCTATCTGTCCCTTTAGATCTAAATGAGAGACAAGTCAAATTAAGTAAAGTAAAACTTCTAAAACAACATTGTAGCTGTTAAGTCAATGTTACCAATGTGAAACTAATACTTGAAATAAAATGTTTCCTTGTTTAGCATGCAGAAACAGCTCATGTTGAGCAAAAACTAGAGATACTGACTAGAACATTTTGTGAATTTTAACATCACTCACTATTTATACGAATCTGACAAAAGTCAATTATCCCCACAAGGCTGTTCTTTAGAAATGTTTACAAACTGTTATAGAGTATGTGCTTTTATTCTACTGTAGATCAGTGGTTCCCAAACGTTTTGGCTGGTGACCCCTTAAAATGAAGTAATGGGTAAAGGTGACTTCTCATCACAGGTTATGGCATTACTGTGGACATCAGTTGTGACCTGAAGAAGTTAAAGGTCCCATATCATGCTCATTTTCAGGTTCATACTTGTATTTTGTGTTTCTACTAGAACATGTTTACATGCTGTAATGTTCAAAAAAACTGTACTTTCCCCATTCTGTCTGTCTGAATATGCCTGTATTTACCCTCGGTCTGAAACGCTCCGTTTTACCGCATTTTGACGGAATTGCAACAGAATTGCGTTGCTAGGCAACAGCTTGGGTCCATGTGTACTTCCTGTCAGCTGATGACATTCACATACACTGCAACCAGGAATAAACTGGGACACATTCAGAATGTTTACATTTAAAATTGTGTCAAGGGTCTAAATATTGTATATTTGTGACATCATGAATGGACAGAAATCCTGGCAGCTTTTTTCAAATGCAGAGTTTCTGAATACGGACTGTGTGTATTTCCCTGTGGATTGAGTGTTTCGATACTTTCACAGTATTTATATCGGACTTAAGCCTGCTTTAAAATAAAAAAACATGAAAATCTCACTTTTTTTATAATATGGGACCTCTAACAAAAACTGATACAAGAAATGTCAGTGTTTTTTTTTTACCTGTACATACTGTATGTACTCTCACCATAAATATCTGTAATAATAATAAACTATCTTTGTAACAACAGTTTGTAAACATCCACAGTCTGCTTAATTTCTACAGCACCAAGTGTTTTGCCAGACAATCCATAACTACAAAAAAAAAACCTGCAGGTCTTCAGAGGAGCGGTACTCAGCATGTTGTAATGAACGCTGCTGGGTTTCAATACTTTCACAGTATTTATATAGGACTTAAACCTGCTTTATAATAAAAAAAAAACATGAAAATCTCACTTGTTTTTTATAATATGGGACCTTTAAAGTAAGAGAAGATAAGATAAGATGAACCTTTATTAATCCCCGGAGGGAAATTCAGGTGTTAAAGCAGCAACATTAGCAAACATCAGCAAACAGAGTGAAACACAGGAGAGGTAAAGGTATACAAAAATTATAAAAACAATAATAGAGATATAAAAGATACAGAGTGAATGGGTGAACATAGTGTATACAGTCCGTCAATACATAAATGTAGTATGTACAATAAAAAAATGTAATATGTACATGTGTGCAGTCTATAAAGTGGTATATAGGATGTATAGTGTAAAGTAAGTATCCAGTATTTATAAAGAAAAAGGGCTAACATTAGAAAGAAAAACCTTTCTTATTCCTTCAGACCCCTCAGAGTTCCCTTGGGGTCCCCTTTGAGGACCCCGACCCCTAGGTTGGGAACCCCTGCATAGATCACATTGTTCAAACATGAGACATAAAAGTATCTTAGTGTGCTTTAACAAGTCTCTTTAACAGCACAGTCAACATGCATTATCACACCATTAAAACCATTAAAACAGCCCAGTACAGTATAATGACACAGCTCATTGTTCTCACCCTCTGTGCGTTGATCTAGATCCCTCATCAAATTGAAGTTTCTCTGCAGCTCGAAGGGCAAGTTTTCTATGCCTGGTGTTGAAGAAGAGGATGAAGAGGAGAAACAGACAGTTTAATCTCTGAGAGATCAGCATGAACACGTTAATGAGAGCAGGACAGCTAGCTTAATCATGTGCTGCTGGATGATACATTAACATAACGCTTCAACCAGCAGTCAGACATCACGGGGCACGTTGCTCGTTAGATTAATGTAAACTAGGTGTAGTACAGTATTTGTGTTGTTTAATCTGAATCTCATCATCTCTCGGTTAACGGTGCGATGATTTATTCCAGCAACTAGTCTGAGCCTCAGCCCTCAACCTGCCCGCTGAGCAAACGGCTAGAGAAGTCTGTTCCGCCCGCGGGTTGTCCGGGAGATCCGGTACACAGCGAAACACAGAGTATAAAACCGAGCTGAAGTAGGTGTAAATGTTTTTCCCGACACGTTTAAAGCGTAATAATCAGCTTACTGTCCAAATAATGCTCCAAATACATCCCCGCCGCCATCTTAGAAAATGTAAACAACACAGCTTCCGGTCCGAAATGGAGCGATCTGATTGGCTGCTGCCTCCACTCGCTCTTTACAACACTAACCGCTTTACAGCACATTAATACACTATAAAACCTTTACAGCACATTAATACACTATAAACACTTTACAGCACATTAATACACTATAAAACCTTTACAGCACATTAATACACTATAAAACCTTTACAGCACATTAATACACTATAAACACTTTACAGCACATTAATACACTATAAAACCTTTACAGCCGTTAATACACTATAAACACTTTACAGCACATTAATACACTATAACCGCTTTACAGCACATTAATACACTATAAAACCTTTACAGCCGTTAATACACTATAAACACTTTACAGCACATTAATACACTATAACCGCTTTACAGCACATTAATACACTATAAACACTTTACAGCACATTAATACACTATAAACACTTTACAGCACATCAATACACTATAAAACCTTTACAGCACATTAATACACTATAACCGCTCTACAGCACATTAATACACTATAAACACTTTACAGCACGTTAATACACTATAACCGCTTTACAGCACATTAATACACTATAAACACTTTACAGCACATTAATACACTATAAACGCTTTACAGCCGTTAATACACTATAAACGCTTTACAGCACGTTAATACACTATAAACACTTTACAGCACATTAATACACTATAAACGCTTTACAGCCGTTAATACACTATAACCGCTCTACAGCCGTTAATACACTATAACCGCTTTACAGCACATTAATACACTATAACCGCTTTACAGCCGTTAATACACTATAACCGCTTTACAGCACATTAATACACTATAACCGCTTTACAGCCGTTAATACACTATAACCGCTTTACAGCACATTAATACACTATAAACACTTTACAGCACATTAATACACTATAACCGCTTTACAGCACATTAATACACTATAAACACTTTACAGCACATTAATACACTATAAACGCTTTACAGCACATTAATACACTATAAACGCTTTACAGCACATTAATACACTATAAACACTTTACAGCACATTAATACACTATAAAACCTTTACAGCACATTAATACACTATAAACACTTTACAGCACATTAATACACTATAAAACCTTTACAGCCGTTAATACACTATAAACACTTTACAGCACATTAATACACTATAACCGCTTTACAGCACATTAATACACTATAAAACCTTTACAGCCGTTAATACACTATAAACACTTTACAGCACATTAATACACTATAACCGCTTTACAGCACATTAATACACTATAAACACTTTACAGCACATTAATACACTATAAACACTTTACAGCACATCAATACACTATAAAACCTTTACAGCACATTAATACACTATAACCGCTCTACAGCACATTAATACACTATAAACACTTTACAGCACGTTAATACACTATAACCGCTTTACAGCACATTAATACACTATAAACACTTTACAGCACATTAATACACTATAAACGCTTTACAGCCGTTAATACACTATAAACGCTTTACAGCACGTTAATACACTATAAACACTTTACAGCACATTAATACACTATAAACGCTTTACAGCCGTTAATACACTATAACCGCTCTACAGCCGTTAATACACTATAACCGCTTTACAGCACATTAATACACTATAACCGCTTTACAGCCGTTAATACACTATAACCGCTTTACAGCACATTAATACACTATAACCGCTTTACAGCCGTTAATACACTATAACCGCTTTACAGCACATTAATACACTATAAACACTTTACAGCACATTAATACACTATAACCGCTTTACAGCACATTAATACACTATAAACACTTTACAGCACATTAATACACTATAAACGCTTTACAGCACATTAATACACTATAAACGCTTTACAGCACATTAATACACTATAAACACTTTACAGCACATTAATACACTATAACCGCTTTACAGCACAAACTCACTAACTGGTTTATATATATGTCAAGTAAAAAACTTAATCGATGCAATCTTGGACATTTCATCACTGAAGACAGGACAATTGATGATATTTTTTTTTTTTTTTTTTTTTACATGTATCCTTTGATATTACAATACATTCTTATTAAGTGTTTTGTATTTGTTTGTTTGTTTGATTGACACAACAAACATTAATTACTTCTTTATTGTTTTCTTCCATATACATGCATGTTCTTTTTAAATATCTATATATTGTAATTTGCTTAGTTAATTGTATATATGTATATATGTTTTTGTTTTTATTTTGTTCTTTTTTTATTTTTATTTATTATTGAATTGACGCGTTGGCAATATTGTTCAACTGACAGTCATGCCAATAAAGCAAATTGAATTGAATTGAGTGAAGATGTCTCTGTTCAGAGCATATTGTACACCACTGTATAAAGCCCATTTGTGGTCAAACTATAAAAAAGCGAGCTTACAGAGACTTCAGGTTGCATATAATGATACAATGAGAATATTATTAAAAAGACCAAGATGTTCCAGTGCAAGTGAAATGTTTGTGTCTGCAGGAATAAATACTTTTAAAACTGTATTAAGAAATCTCATGTACAAATTTATATGCCAGTTTAATCACTCTGAGAATGACATCATCTTGCGGTTGTCTAACATCAGATTTAGCACTACACAGTACCAATCACAGCTCTGGAGGCACTGGTATAGTTCTTTATATGTAAGACATTGATGTATGTATATGTATTTTTAATATTTATATTTTCAATTTCTTTTAATCATGACTTTTTATAGTGCTTCCTGTATTGTAATATATTATATGTAATGTATTGTTTTCTTATCTGGACCTTGAGTCTGCAATAAAGTTTGAATTTAATTGAATATTAGCAGGCATATGACACGCCTCTTTAACATATATTTAAAATTGACAGGATTCAAGTTATCTGCAGTGTATTTATGAACCACTCAAAACTTAAACTCAAGATATATCCAATTACATTGGGACTAATGAATTATTAAATGGTATGGAGAATCGGACAATATCTGAAATTGAGTGAATTTTACATTATGACTGGTCAGAACTCAAATTGAATATCTTCAATGTAGTTCTGATTACTCATAATTTAAATCAAAGGTACGAATTTGGATGTTTAAAAATGGGTTAGGGCCTACTACTAGTCAAATTTAAATGATAGATATCTGAAACTAATTATTATGGCTAATCAAAACTAAACTGACAACTCATACTACATTTGTAATTATCTAAATATGTAGTAAGAGATGGTCAAGTGGAAGCTATTAAATGCTAAAGGTGTTTTCAGTAGTACATGTATAGATGATCTTGGTGTACCGAAAAGATGAGTGAAACTTCCCACTGAAAAATGACGAATCAAACAAGTGATGAGAAAGATATCTTAAAAGATTTATTATGTTTCACAGATGTATGGATGTCATCCCAGCCTGTGATTAAACCAACAGACAAAACATAATGAATAATCTGGAATACAAATAAAAAGGGAGGAGCCAACACAAGTGAGATCATCGCTAACCAGTCTAATTCATTTGTACACGGGCATTACAAATAATATGTAACTGACACATACAGTACAGTATAGTACAGTATCGCTGCTCTGAAATGACAACAGCACACACACTTGTTAGCTGAAGGGATCCGTAAGGAAGCTGTACAAAGCTCTTACTTAATCTAGCACAATTTATCACGCTGTACACACCGTCACTCTCCGTCTTTGCCCAACATGTGCTTCAACTTTCTGAATTTATTCTTTCCCATTCTAGCCTTTGCCTTCGTCGGTGTTCTCTTTTTGACCTGCTTCTTCTCAAATCTGCTCCCTTCCTTTTTGTCAGCCTTTGACGCTTCAGCTGTCTTCACTGCAGGTTTCTTGGCCGCTGCCCCTTTCACAGTCTCTCCATCCATCCTGGCGATCTTTGCCTTCTTTGGTCCAGCAGGTGAGTTCTTTTTGCCCTTTGGCTTGGCGTTTGCGTTTGTTTTCTTGGCTGCTGTTCCGTTGGCTTGGGTTTTTCCCTTTAAGCCGCCCGCCTTGCCCGGGACAATCTTCTTTTTCTTGTCACTTGTGGATGGTTTCTCCTCAGCAGCGTCCGCAACGGCTGTCGCCTCAGGAGCATCTGCATCTTCTTCTTCTTCTACATAAAGAGCAGACACAGAGGATGAGTTCATGTTGAACAGGGTAACTATGGTGATGAAAGTTGGCATGTGCTCATAAGAGTTACCTTTTGCTGCTGGTGCAGTTGGAATTACATTGGAGAACTTCTTCAGCTTGGCCACAAAGAACCCGTCCATGTTGTGGGAATGAGGGTAAAATCGGCGAGACAGTTTCAGAGTAGGATGAAATCTACGTTCTTTGAACCTGAAAGTAGGGAAAAAATAAATTTAGGGGTTGAAGATCAGAGTGTTTGATCAGAGTATTTGCCTTTCTACTGGTGACTTCCAATGGGGTCGTGTTTACCGTGTTCACGAGAAGAGTCCAGACAGTAACGTTAATATTGCTGTTGCTTAGCAGCGGTGTTCTCACGACTTAACCACTTGAACGCCAAGCATATCATGTACACAAGCTCACAAGTTTCATTTGAAGGCAGCAAATAAGTGAAAGTGAAAACACACATTGGTTATTATATTTACCTGGTGAAGCCTTCCTTGCCGAAGTCAAGTCCAGTGGGAACTAATTTGACGTTCCTTTTCTTTAAAGCGTAGTCCACCACCCATTCGTTCTCCTCCACCTGGTGGAACACATTTTGATCAACACCCAAACTTTTCTGCTCAATACTCTCAAATAGCATGTTAATCTAAGAGTGAATTAGCCGCTTATACAGTACACATATACCATTATTGAACATGTGCAGTAGACCAGATATCCTCCTGAAGTGGAATCAGCATTGACGGAGTCGATGGCAGATAGAATCAGTTCTTTCTGTAAGTGAGCAGCGCGCATGATGTCGGCGTCGTCCTGTCAGGAAATAAGAGGGTGGAAGGAAGAAAGTATTAAACACTGTTTAAACTCTTCCAGTCTTTGAGGGCGCCGCCGCCCCTCGGCAGACTTTACGGTCTTACAGAGGTTGTAGCTCTCACCTGAAGATATGTGAATCCAAAAGGGTTCTGTGGGTACCCACGAGTCTCCCCTTTACAGACATGCCCACTTTATGATAATCACATGCAGTTTGGGGCAAAAACCATGCAGTTTTTTGCATGCAGTCTAAATGTGTTATTTTTGCCTATTCTAAAAATGGTTTCTGCATACGTGGGTCTTAAATAGTCTTGGAATTACATAAATTGGGTGTCACTGTAAAGTCTCTTGTGGATCCAATGAGCCAAACTGTATTCATGTGTGATGATGTTAGACCCCATCGTAGCCATTTCATTGTAGTGAGACCATTGTTTTTTAAACTTGACCGCACTGTATAAAATGACCTGTGGTGACCTCTAGGATAATCACAGCCTCATGAAACTTTACAGCCACAAACTATAGACCTCGAGCATTCAGAGTATGTTTATAGGCTTTCTTAGCTGACTCGACAATAAGGGATTTTTTGAGCATTTTCCAGAACAGAAGTGCTCGCCATACAATCGCCAAAAAATGCAATACTTGCAGAAATCTACAAATGTCAAAAGTTTTTGATACCAAAATCAATGCATGTTTTTTTCTATGGTGTTCCTCAAGGTCTTGGTGTCTTAATGTGGTATTTTGGAGGGATTATTGATCATTTTTATCAATTCTCGAGTAGTAAAAAATGGTTAAATTTAGCACCAAATCTGTGTAATAAATAGTATCCACCCAAAAATTGCTACAATTGCTAATTGCAACAAATTATGAGACATAATAGAGCATGGGGATGGACATCACAAACAAATATCATCATGTTCTAAGCCCTGATACACTTTCACAATTTAATTAATGTTTATTTCTGATTTATGACTAGAACAACTTGACAAAAATGGATCTAAGGTAAAGAGGAGTGGAGTGGAAGAGGTTAAAACCAGAAGTATGCATCTGTATGGGTCTATACGTAAACAGTGAATGGTGTTTTTACCTTACTGGTCTTCACAGCTGGATCTTTAGCGATGACTCCCGTGCCTGAGCACGGAGCATCAAGCAGCACTCTATCAAACCCGCTCATCACCTGAAGGCAAAGTTTTCAACAAGTCAGTACAAACTCTAGAGTAAATGTAAAACCACAGAGATAAAGCTTTTCTACAAGATGTATGAACGTTACCTTTGGGAACTGCCTTCCATCGTAGTTGCAGATAACGGTGTTGGTGACCCCCAGACGGTGGACGTTGCCCACCACACTCTTCAACCTGTCAGCGTTGGCGTCATTAGCCACGATCATCCCCGTGTTTCTCATCAGCTGAGCTGAGGGGGGGAATGTTCACATATGTCGTTAAATAGATTAAACTTGCAGGTGAGAAAAGTTTGCCTTAATTTGCATTGGTCTACATTACAGCTGAAACAAAGCTATAGTAATATTCAATTAATTGTTTCTGCTATTTTTCAAGCAAAAACACTAAACGTTCAATGATTCCAGCTCCTCAAATGTAATAATTTGATGCTTTTCTTTGTCATATATGGTAGTAAACTGAATATCTTTGGCTTGATTGGATTAAATAATAATTTAAATATGTCATGTTGGGCTCTAGTCAATTATAATGGGCATTTTTTCACAATTTTCTGACTGTTTACAGGCGAAACAATGAATCAAATAATAAAAAATTAAATGCTGATAAAATTATCAGCAGCTTGATTCATGATGAAAATAATTAGGGCTGCAAATAAATATTATTTTCATGGGCAATTAATCTGTTGATTAATTTACCAATTAGTTGTTTGGTTTATAAAATGTCAGAAAATGGTGAAAAATATCAATCAGTGTTTCCCAAAACCCAAGATGACGTCCTCAAATGTCTTGTTTTGTCCACAACTCAAAGATATTCAGTTTACGATCATAGAGGAGTAAAGAAACCAGAAAATATTCACATTTAAGAAGCTGGAATCAGAGAATTACTAAAATCGACATTACACGCTTTGAAACAACTCATAAAATTAGTATAACAATGTGTAACTGCAGCACAACTTACCAATATAGGTGGTCTTGCCTCCTGGAGCTGAGCTCATGTCCAACACCAGCTCTCCCTCCTGTGGAGAGAGCGCCATGACGGGCAGGAAACTGGAGGCTCCCTGCAGCATGTACTGACCGGACAGATACTCCGGGGTGGCACCTGGTTTAAAACATGGAACAAATTACAGTTAAAGCCTGTGTGTGGTTACAGTCGGCCTCCAATAAAAGATCCTTAATAGTTAAAGTCAGATCGTTGACGAGAATGTGCTGAACTTACCTACAGGTACCGAGGAGTCATAGATGACCAAACCCACTTTAGACCATTTCCCCAGCGGATCAAGGTTCACTCCTCTGTTGATCAAAGCCTGAACAAGGAAAAACACAGACCACAGAGTTCAACATAGGAGCTCTTGAAGGCAGCATTTGACACTAGACAGTCAAGTCATTTGATGAGGAGGTTCTCCTTCAGTGGTGGTTTCTGGGTTAATGACTAAAGCCAGATCACAAACATTCAAATCTTTTAATCTTCATTTATTTCTGCCACTTTTTTTTTCTGAAAAGGCTACTCTGAGTGTAGTTTTTGTTCTGCTAACTACATTTATTGAACTCATAATTTAATTTTATTTCTTTGACATATAGTGCCGTTAAATCCTGTAAACAAATCAATTATATTACTACTTCATTTGTGCTTTTTAGTGAGTTGACTTACAATGAATACTACGGTGCACATTATGAATTTTGACGTTTGAAAATATTATAACTGGCCATTTAATCCAGCTCTCCCACCCCGACCAGTTACCTGTGCAAGATCCCTCCTCCTTGTTTTCAGTGTGTTGGTCCGAATAGTGACAGGTCTGTGAATTTCATTGGCCTCAAGGAAATCAACCAGCTGTAAGCGAGAAAGAGGAAAACAAAAAACAGATTCATTAAAAAAATCTCTATCAGGTGTTGACAACAGCAACATGTTCAAACTATTATAATTGTGCAAATCAATCAGTTCTAATCATGATGAGAAGAGCATCACAATGCGCTGTCTTTGGTACTAAACCACCCACCTCTGAAAGGGGGAAGAGGTCCATTAATTTCTCAATGAGGAAGAAGTTGTAGCTGTAATAAGTACAGAGATCCTTCTTCAGAAGAGAGATGTACTCGGCTCTCTCTTTCCCCTCCTCCCGTTTTGATGAGAAATTACAAAGGACATCAATGTTGTCCTTTATCCTTTGATGGATTGACTTCAGGTCCAGAGGCAGGATGCCTAACAATAGAGATAAGAAAAGGATTTAGACTTGCAAAATAATTCTATTTGCTGCTTTAAAAGAGAGAAGAACAGTAAGTCACTCACCTTCCTTCTCGCTTTCCTCGGCCCCAGGTAGCCGAAATTGATCCTCCTCGTCTTCTATGTTGGCTTGTACTGTGTCTTCCTCATCCGTGTCAGCATCGGGTTTTTTTCCCGCTTCATCATCATCATCTTCATCGTCGTCATCATCGTCATCTTCATCCATCTCTAGACCCAAGGTTTCCCTCATCTTTTTCTCTTTCTTGGCTGCACGCTCAATGGGAAGAAGCTAAATGTGGAACAAAAAACAAGGAAAGTAGTCACTAAATCATACCAACCATACGTTTACCACATGAACCACCCTTAAAGATACACCCCAGCATCTAATAGCCCTGTTTTAATACATCGACAGTAAAGTGGGAGGGAATTTGGAGTCTCTAACGAAATCAGGGTTTATATCAGCAAATTTGCAGATTGGGCAATAATTAAATTTTGATATTTGAATCCAGATTTTATTCAAATTTCTTTCTTAAAAACAGAAAAATGCAACAAAGTGGTGGTTGGGAAAATGTTATAGGAGAACCGTTTCACATACCTCCTCTTCATCACTTTCTTCTTCCACTGCTTCCGCACCGCTGCCGTCATCAACTGCACCGTAATCGTCAACCATTTCATCATCATCGTCGTCGTCGTCGTCGTCCTCCTCCTCCGCCTCCACTTCTTTCAGGCCTAATTTGGCGGCCTTCTTTTCTTTGTCTTTTCCTCCCTTCTTCGTCTGTTCCTGCTGCACCTCCTCCTCCTCGTCTTCCTCTTCCTCCCAGTGTTCATCACTGTCATCCTCACTTTCAGGATCATCAGCTTTGCGCTTTCTCTTAGCTGGTGTCAACCATTTACTGTTTTCATCAGTGAATCCTTTAGAGAAATAGAAACAGAAACACCATATATAATCTGTGATTAAAAATAACTACACTAGCAACAAAGTTCAAAAGGCACATACACTTACATTTAAAATTTAATTTTTTCCTTCTTTGCATGTGCTAGGTTGTTAACATCTTCACTTGTGTATAAAGAAAACGTCACAACCACATTCACAGACACTGGTGTGTGTTTACCTTTCTTTGCCTCCTGAGCAGCATCTTTAGGCTTTTTCAAATTCAGGACTCTTTTAGCAGCTCTGTAAAATGACAACATGAATGAGCAACTTGTAAACAGAGTAATGTTATTTCATGTTGTGTAATAATCAGTCAACCTCTTACCTTTTCCTGCCCCTACTTGACAGCCGTTTTGGCCCTGTTTCCTCTAAAAACAGAAAAGAAACACGTTGACATTGAGCCATATTGATACAGTTGGCAAAATAAAATGGTTGTTACCATTTTACAGTACAGATTCCCAGAGTTAATATGTGTCTTTATAAATAGTTGATAATCACCATCAGGTATAAAATTGGCCAACTCAGTCTCTGCTCCTTTCTGCTTCTTGGTTTTTTTCCCCGGCCCCCTCTTCACCTTATTGGTGGGATCCAACTTCCGACCCATGACTCCAAGCTACACAGACACTCTGAAAACAAGAGGAAAATAATGTTACACATTTATGAAGCCTGTGCGAAATAACAATGGCAGTGTATACGAATAGATAACACTGTTGGTGCCGTGCTTAGAAACACACATTTGACATATACCTACGCATACTTACATATAGTAATGACACTGTTTAAGGGACTTTTCTTAAAGCGACTAATCTGATCACTAACTACAAAAATATGATCAGGTGTTAAGCAAGTCTAAATACACTGCAGGTTAAAAGTTTTGAGCATCCTGTTTGCATTTTTTGGCTCAATCTAATTGTAAAAAGACAAAAAATAGAAGGTACAGTATATGTTTAGATAAATTGAGAAATATTTGTGACTTTTTACTTTATTGGATGTAACCTATATCCAGATTAGGGCTGTGTATTGGCAAGAATCTGGCAATACTGTATCATATTACAGGGGCTATGATAGAATATATTGTGATACACTGCAATTTTTGTCAAGAAGCATAATGCATACAATCTGAGTTTAAAAAAAGTTTACTTTTTTTTTAATGCAATCAGAACAGTGGGATTTGCATTTGCATTTATCACAGCTGCTGCAACATCACTTTGTGCAATCTGAGTAAGTCTGACATAAATCTTTGTGTGTGCAAACTATTAATTAAAAATGTATAGTGTTTGAGAATCAATACAGTATCACAAAACATAATATTGTGACACTCAAGTATATCATTATTTTCTTACACCCCTAATCTTAATTGACACCTGTAGTAGGAAATAAGTTGTCTTACAACTGTTTTTCTTAAAGTGGTTAATTTTTAATAAACTTGTATTGACAATCCCATCAGGATATAAGAGTTTCCCTAGAATAAAGATACAAAACAAAGATATTGTGGTATTTAGTAGAAGACTGCAACACTCGTATTAGTCATTAGGGGAAGCAGAAGTCAGTTCATTTGTACTTTAATGTATGTTTAAATGCTGCTGTCTTGGCCAGGTCTCTTTTGCAAAAGAGATTCTTAATCTCAATGAGTACTACCTGGTTAAATAAAGGTTAAATAAAAATAAATAAAAGTTAATGACATATATGTTAGTAAGATTGTAAAACAGAGAAACGTGAGCACTGTAACCATAGATCATTAAAATGCATGTAGAAACTGGTGACTGAACTCTGGTGGAAACAGGACTGAAGACCAACTGTATGTCAGAGACATGAGGTCACATGTGGTAATTTGTAAGACATCAAAACTTCAATGGGTATCTTATTTGAAAGTGATGAAGAGGTAGGCCATATACTAAGAGTTCACCACAGACACATGTTTTACTTTCTACTGGTTTTGTGTTATCTCATATAGATTCAAAATTACATTCCTGGAGACATAGCCACCCTAAATAATAAATCACAACACGCTTTAGTTAGTGACATAGTAATGAAAGAATAAGCTGTAACGACCAGTCAGACGGTAAATCAACGTTAGTGGACCAAACTCCGCATGTCGTGTTTTACTAGTTAAAACATTAAGAGCTCGTTTCTTAACACTGACTGACTGACTGAGTCTTTACTAACGAGCTCAGCAACTATTCTCCACATACTCACCGGTGAATCTGTTCTTTTGTTTTATCCAACTCCTGATTGTACGGTGTTCAAGATTAAACACACACACGTGAATCTCCCTTCAACACGTTGTGGAAGAACATCCGGGGCACATTAGTGACGTACTGACGGTGCCAACTGGTGATGGGAATTCCGGCTCTTTTTAGTGAGCCAGATCATTTGGCTCAGCTCACCTAAGAAGAGCCGGCTCTTTCGGCTCCCAAACGGCTCTTCATTTTACCTGTTCTGCCTTTTATAGTTCAGCCAAATTTAGCTTTAGCTGTTTTGAAATATGATTAGTATGTGTGCAGATATATCACTTAAATTATTCAACATAATTATACTAAACTTTATAATTTCCAGAATATCATAATTTTACATGCTGCTTCGTTTCCGACCGTCACTCATTTTGTCTGCTATTCGCGCACCGTACTCCTCTCTCTCTTTCTCTCCTCCTCTCCCTCCTGCTCTGTATCATAGATGTATTAAAAGAACTGGATACAGCGTTGGAGTCATTCCTATGAGAGTTGCTCATTGGCGCATGAAGCCTAAATGGCTCGACTTCCGTCTGGAAAAGTACCCGTATCTTGGAGGACCATGGGCAACTGGGACATGCGCAGTAGCGTCCGCTCGGTAACATGACTCTGTCACAGGTTCCCAACGTCACGGTCTGGGTCTCACTCACATGAACGGAGGAAGGGAAATAACTCTGGATTCAGCTATTAGTGGATTTTTCAACTTTAAATACTTATTTTTTTAATAAGTTATATTAGGGTGTTCGTACTGGGGAGTTGATTCACCTAAAAATAATTTACCCGCTGAATTACAGAAGTCTCTTTCCCAATGTAAGTCTATGGGAAAAAGTGTTTTTGGGCCCAATGCATCACATGAGGGACACGGAAGTTGCAGTACTGCCATTTGGCCACTACGAAAGTCCGGCTCGTCGACCGACGCACTTCCTGGGGGCTTGCTCTGTACTTGTAGACCGTCAGCGCGCCCGCCCCTTCACCCCTCCCTGCTTGATGGTATGATCCTTGTCTTTCATCAACTGATTGGTGGCACGGACGTCATTAACACAACATTCAGTCACAGTCAGTGCATGGAGTGCCCGTGGCACGGAGAAGATCATCCTATCATTCTGCCTTAAATTAATTAAAGAAAAAAACGGCTCTCGGACGGGAGCAGGTTCTTATCTTCACTTAAAGCTGCAGTGCGTAGAAATCCGGAAAACGCAAAATCCTGCATCCCCTCGAGCTGCTCTCTCCTCTCTCTCCTCTCTCCGCTCTCCCCTCTCTGTCCGAAGCCCCTCCCCCCACACGAGAACGGGCATATGCACGCGCTTCATACGTGCTCGCTACATCTGAGGAGGCTACCGCAGCGAGCTACACATTACCTTCTAACGACATCAACAGTTTGGACTGTCTTTTTGAAAGTCTGTCTTTCTTTTTTTGGGTTGTTTTGAGGTGTAGGCAGTTGCTGCCAATGCTGGAATAGCAAGCTTTCCAGTAGGTTGTTCCGCCATTGACCGAGGCTTTCACTATCTGCAGAGATCAGACGTGAACGCGCATCTCCTTTTGTGGAACAGCCAATAGGAACGCTCTCTCTGAAATGCCCTGTGATTGGTCAAAGTCTGCCGTCACGGGCAAGATTTTCTAAAGCCTGTAAACAGAGCCATGAGGAGGTGCAGAGGTGTAGTTTTCTCTCAGATCACTTGAATTACAATATGCTGAAAGGTTATTATGGAATTTTTGCCAAATTATGCCAAAATATTGTTGCCTACTGCCACTTTAAAAGAGCCGGCTCTTTGAACCGGCTCGTTTGTGACGACACATCACTAGTGCCAACCACTGTTGCCGTGACGCGCCACATTCTGCGACAGTCCAGCTGCAGACATCATGGAGGTTCCTGTAGCGAAGAAGCGTGGTCTTGAACATTTGGACGAATATGAGCCCAAACCAGCCAAACACACGCGCAGCCTGCACGACCGCATGTCCGAGAGGAGGCTGGTTGTTGTTCTGGAGGGAGCGTCGTTAGAGACAGTGAAGGTGAGGCGTCAGGCTGTTTGTGTTGTTGTGATGCAGTAAACCTCTTACCTGCTACCAGCGGAAGGGACAGGAATCACACCTTTAACTTGGGCTAACTCATATAAGAAGTACATGTTTTGTTTTTTCCAGGTCGGAAAAACCTTTGAGCTGTTGAACTGTGACCAACATAAAAATATAATCGTCAAAAATGGAAGAAATCCGGGAAATATCCGACCAGACATCACACATCAGGTAAATTAACTGGATTCTTCCCTTAAGTCTGTCATGGCCTATATAGTCAGAGTGAATTTCTTTATTATTACTACTATTACTATAATTTGAATCACTGAATAAATCTGGAATTTGAGCAGAGATTCAGAGGTCACACATAAAACTATATATATATATATATATGTATATGTATGTATGTATATATATAATGTTTTTATTTTATATATATATATA
Organism: Sebastes umbrosus; assembly: GCF_015220745.1. NCBI lineage: Eukaryota > Metazoa > Chordata > Actinopteri > Perciformes > Sebastidae > Sebastes > Sebastes umbrosus. The sequence continues at coordinate 14,109,227 of NC_051279.1, forward strand.
TTTATTTACATATATTTATAAATAAATATATTATATATATATATATATATATATATATAATGTTTTTATTTTATATATATATATATTTATTTACATATATATATATATATATATATATATATATATATATATATATATATATATATATATATATATATATATATATATATTTGTCTTTGGTATTATTTTTCGCTGGATGAAAAGTCAAACTAGCAAAACAAATAGTAGCAGCAGTGTTTTAAAAATACTAATTACATCAAACATGAGCTTCAAAAAACATATTAGTGCATCTGCTTATCATACTGTATCTTTTTCTGCTTCTCTGTCTGTGTAGTAGCAGGTTTTTAATAAATACTTTTAACTTAAATATTTCCTTTCTCTAGTGTTTGCTGATGTTGATGGACAGTCCACTGAACAGGGCCGGCCTGTTGCAGGTTTACGTCCACACAGAGAAAAACGCCTTAATAGAGATCAACCCACAGACTCGCATCCCGAGAACCTTCACTCGCTTCTGTGGTCTTATGGGTAAACTATTAATGTTGAATGCTTTGCTTCATAAACTACATGACTCCATCATAAACTCCTCCTCTCCTAGGCTGATCTCCTAATCATTCTTTCGTCTTGTATCTTAGTTCAGCTGCTGCACAAGTTGAGTGTCCGGGCCGCTGATGGTCCTCAGAGGCTTCTGAGGATGATTAAAAACCCCGTGTCTGACCACCTGCCTCCTGGCTGCCCCCGCATGTCCACCTCCTTCTCTTCTGCCGGAGACGCCGTCTGTCCTCGGACTTTGGTGCCAGAGGGACCGGCTACAGTGGTGGTTGGAGCATTTGCACATGGAGCGGTGAGAAACGCCTCTACGTGGTAGCCGATTCACTGCTTTAAGCATCAAATATCTGTTACTGATCACTCTGTCTTTATTAGGTGAATGTGGACTACACAGAGAAGACGGTGTCCATCAGTAACTACCCCCTCTCTGCGGCTCTGACCTGTGCTAAGATGTGCTCTGCCTTCGAGGAAGTGTGGGGTGTCCTGTGACAAACAGACAATAAACTACTGGTGTTGATCTGGCAGAGACAGTAGAGTACATGGACTTTTATTAATGGACTAGAAATGGATATGGTGACCATTTCACCAGCGATGCCGCGTGGACCACTGCCATGTATTCCATTATACACTGTATGTGTATACTTGTGGAATATGCAGGTTTCTGTACCCAGTGTTTCCTTTTCATGTAAGAGCATGGCTGTTTTTTATACCATTATCAATTGTACCAATTACTGAGTTTTGGATAATCAATCAATACAGTTACATTAAAATATTTGACTAAATGATGAGTGGTTTTCTTTCATATAGACTGAGGAGTGAAATACACAGTGGAGACATAATGTACATGGATTACCCTGAGAACATTGAAGTGTAAAATAAGACATTAGAAAATCAATTTTCAAAATAAAATATACAATTTCAGGTTGCTAGAAAGGTTTTAGTTTATTACTGCTCATCATAAATGCTAGTAGTAAGAAAGCAATGTGACATTGCCGTGTTTTTAACCTTGGCTTCTGTCTTGGTGGCTGTCTTTTCCCAGAAGATTTATATGGATGTTAGTTTTACTTTCGTCGACGTTTCTGCGCCCTTGGTGTTTTTTGAACCTGTGCCGCTCGGTTCGTTGCAGTCCTGCGTTTCTTCCCTGCTGGCTTTGGTGATTTTCTTGTTGCCTTGGGTGTCCCTCGTCTTGATTTGCGCGATTTGCGCGATTTGGCTGCTGTTTTACGACTCTTGCCTGTTAGTTTGTATGATTTGGCTGCTGCTCTGCGAGGCTTGCCCTTTGGTTTGGGAGTCTTTCTGTATTGTTTCTGTGGCTTTTCTGCTCCTTTGGGTGATTTGCTGGGTGCTTTGCTCTGCTTCAGATCTCCTTTTGGTTTTGGGGATTTCACACTGTGTGTCTTTACTTCCTTTGTGTCTGTCTGTTTCTGGTTTTTGTAGAAAATAAAGGATTAAAAATGAATAGTAATTCTGTATTATTGTTGTACAAGACAAACCTGCTATCTCTAACTTGTACATTGAAATGTAAAGGTCATATCAACACTGCATCACACGGGAAAGAAAACTGCTGCTGCTCTCAATGGATTGAAACGTTCAAGTACGTTCCACTTTTGACCCAATAAACTACATGTATAACATGTACAGAGCATTGAAGCAGCAATTTTCTGCACTACTGTTTTCCATTCAGTGTTATGCCCTCTTAACTAAAGTTACCACAATATATAGGCAAGTGTTCTTTTACCTCTTTGTTGAGTTTGAATGATACGTTCCTTGTAGTTGGTACACGTGTCTCATTTTTAACCAGCCGTTGAGTCACTACGTTCACCGGCCTGCCCTTCTTGTTGATATTGACGCCTCCATCAGCCAGCGTCTGCTTCAGCTCTGCCATGGTGATGCCACCTCGGCTTTTGCACAGGGAAACCACATTGAGGATGACGAGGGGGACATGAGGCAAGGACGTCGGCTTTGCGGTGCTCGTCTCGGGTGGATTCTCGGCATCAGTTTGAATCAGATGCTTCAAAAGGCGAACAGGAGTCTCTGAAAGATCAAGACAAGAGAAGGTTGTGTGACGTCAAAAAATAAACTAAATTAAATAGATGATGTAAGAATACATAATGTGGATCTTGTTACGAGGACCCACTTCAAATCCTAACTTTTGTTGATAGGATGAATGTGAATGTAATTATAATCTAATATAAATTATATTATAGTAAATTTTATTGAAGGGCTATCATTGAGGATACTGAGGTCATGTCTTCTGTATTTTTTGTGTGATGAATGGGTGGCCACTCATTGGGTGGTTTACATTCTACACACTGTGGGTATTTTACAAGTTGACCTGTAAGTGTCACTGAATTAAATAAAATTGATGATCTTAGTCTGCGAAGAAAGTAAATGCGCTGCTGTATCTTCTTAGATATAATGTATCTTTCACTGTATTTTTCTTAATTTCTTGTTTTTTCTTGATTGAAAAATATATAAATATATCAGTCTAAAATCCCAGGTAATATTAGGTAAAATCACAACAACAGCCCATCATCTGCCTATGGAAGGGCCCAACCCCAAGGTCCAGGATCCCCCTGTTTTGTTTAGATAGATAGATAGATAGATAGATAGATAGTAACTTTATTGATCCCGAGGGAAATTCAAGTTTCCAGCATCACACAAAATATACCAGATATAAAAATACAAGGAGATGAAGAAAACTGTTAAAACTGATTATAGTGCAGGGTAACAGCTGTGATACACGACTATTAAAAAAGTGAATATAGTGCAGAAGAGACTGTTCAAACATGAGTATAGTGCAGGATAACTCCAGTAGCTTAGTCTATGAAAGTGTGCATTATTATCTTTCCTCATTTGTCCCCTCCCTACCTAGACAGGTGTTGTACAGTTTCCCCCCAAGCTAGGTTAAATGCTGGCTGAAGACTAGTAAACGAAAACACAACACATGGCTTTAAAAAAAAAAAAAAGTTCTGGAACTTACTCACAGAGGAAAAGTACCCCAACATGAGGAAATGTGCTACCTCCTTGACTGCATTATTCGGCTCCACTTATTTATGCGAGTCAGCCTTTTCCCACATGAAGATTATTAAGTCCAAATACCGTTCCACCTTGACTGATGATCATTTGGAAGTGTGCTTGAGGCTGGCTATCAGCAGCTACTGTCCGGACTATGCATCCCTAGCTGATTCCATTCAGTGCAAGTCATCAGAGTAAGGTAATGACAAAAAATGTACAGAGTTATATTGTACAATATGGGTTCATGCAGTTATGCATGGTACACCAACATACAGACGTAGGCAAAGTTGTTGGTAACGTTCCGTTAAAGAGAGAAAAACCCACAATGGTCACTGAAATAACTTGAAACTGACAAAAGTAATAATAAATAAAAATTCACTGAAAATTAACTAATGAAAATCAGATATTGTTTTTGAATTATGGTTCAGCAGAATCATTTAAAAAAACAAACTAATGAAACTGGCCTAGACAAAAATGATGGTAACATTAACTTAATATTTTGTTGCACAACCTTTTGAGGCAATCACTTCAATCAAGTGATTTCTGTAACTCTCAATGAGACTTCTGCACCTGTCGACAGGTATGTTGGCCCACTACTCGTGAGCAAACTGCTCCAGCTGTCTCAGGTTTGAAGGGTGCCTTCTCCAGACAGCATGTTTCAGCTCCTTCCACAGATGTTCAATAGGATTTAGATCCGGGCTCATAGAAGGCCACTTCAGAATAGTCCAATGTTTTGTTCTTAGCCATTCTTGGGTGTTTTTAGCTGTGTTTTGGGTCATTATCCTGTTTGAGGACCCATGACCTGCAACTGAGACCAAGCTTTCTGACACTGGGCAGCACATTTCGCTCCAGAATGCCTTGATAGTCTTGAGATTTCATTGCACCCTGCACAGATTCAAGACACCCTGTGCCAGATGCAACAAAGCAGCCCCATAATATAACCGAGCCTCCTCCATGTTTCACATTAGGTACAGTGTTCTTTTCTTTGGATGCTTCATCTCTTCGTCTGTGAACATAGAGCTGATGTGACTTGCCAAAAAGCTCCAGTTTTGTCTCATCTGTCCAAAGGACATTCTCCCAGAAGCTTTGTGGCTTGTCAATATGCATTTTGGAAAATTCCAGTCTCGCTTTTTTATGATTTGGTGTCCTCCTCGGTTGTCTTCCATTAAGTCCACTTTGGCTCAAACAGTGACGGATGGTGCGATCTGACACTGATGTACCTTGACCTTGGAGTTCACCTCTAATCTCTTTGGAAGTTGTTCTGGGCTCTTTGGTTACCATTCGTATTATCCGTCTCTTCAATATGTCATCAATTTTCCTCTTGCGGCCACGTCCAGGGAGGTTGGCTACAGTCCCGTGGACCTTAAACTTCTGAATAATATGTGCAGCTGTAGTCACAGGAACGTCAAGCTGCTTGGAGATGGTCTTATAGCCTTTACCTTTAACATGAAGGTCTATAATGTTCTTTCTGATCTCCTGAGACAACTCTCTCCTTAGCTTTCTGTGGTCCATGTTCAGTGTGGTACACACCATGATACCAAACAGCACAGTGACTACTTTTCACCCTTTAAATAGGCAGACTGACTGATTACAAGTTTGAAGACACCTGTGATGCTAATTACAGGACACACCTTAGTTTAATATGTCCCTATGGTCACATTATTTTACATCTTTTCTAGGGCTACCATCATTTTTGTCTAGGCCAGTTTCATCAGTTTGTTTTTTAAAATAATTCTGTTGAACCACAATTCAAAAGCAACAGCTGATTTTCATTAGTTAATTTTCAGTAAATTTTTATTTATTATTACTTTTGTCAGTTTCAAGTTATTTCAGTGACCATTGTGGGTTTTTCTCTCTTTAACAGAACGTTACCAACAACTTTGCCTACGTCTGTATATTGTACATATAAAGAATACTCAATATATTTATAAATAAATATATGTTTTGCATTTTTATAGTAGGTAGATCATTTTGACTTGGTCATTTTATAAGTAGTTCGCATGCTGAAAAAGTGTGTGCACCCCTGATGTAGAGGTTACTCACTGGGCAGAGCATCTTTTCCGCGGACTTTAGTCTCCTGGAGGATGATGGCTCGTTTCAGTTGTTGGCCCAGACGCCTGGCTCCTCCTTTACCAAGACCTTTCCCAGTCGGAGTATTGGTAGGTTTCCCTGTTTGTTTTATCACCTTTAGTGGTGCATTTCCAGTTGCTTTAACGTTGATAGGAGCGTTTCCCTTGGCTCCTTTGGCTCCCTTGGCTCCCTTGGCTCCCTTGGTTCCCTTGGCGCCCCTGGGCAGGGCTGTGGCTGTGGCTTTCTTCCGCATTTTTTCTGTTTTATATTTCAGAAGTAAATCTAAAAACTCCCCAGCGGATAAAATGTGACAGGCACATATGGCCTGATTTTCAAACAGTAAGTTAGGGACTTATTTCTTTTAAATAATAACGATTCTTTAGTTGCTGTTGGAGGTGATGAGACAAAGCACATCACCTAGGAGACAGAGCACATCACCTAGGAGACAGAGCAGTATATGAACAAATTAAAAGAGTATAGAAGCAAAGAGACGAAACTGCTGCTGTCATTTTGGACTGACGACGCTTATTCATAATATGTTATGGTTGAACACAGGCCATTTCGTTAGTATGACGGAGTATTAGGGCCACATTGAGGGAAAAAAAATCAGAGATTTTATTACAAATAAAGTCATAACTTTACTAAAAAAAAAGTCGTAATATTACGAGAATAAAATCGTAGATTTAAGAGAAAAAAAGTCATAATATTACGAGAATAAAGTCGTAACTTTACGAGAAAAAAAAGTCGTAAAATTACGAGAATAAAAGTCGTAAAATTATGAGAATAAAGTCATAACTTTACGAGAAAAAAGTCGTAATATTACGAGAATAGAGTCGTAACTTTACGAGAAAAAAAGTCATAATATTACGAGAATAAAGTCATAACTTTACGAGAAAAAAAGTCGTAATCATACGAGAATAAAGTCATAAATTTAAGAGAAAAAAGTCGTAATATTACGAGAATAAAGTCGTAACTTTACGAGAAAAAAAAGTCGTAACATTATGACAATAAAGTAATACATTTAAGAGAAAAAAAGTCGTAATATTACGGGAATAAAGTCATAACTTTACTGGAAAAAAAGTCGTAATATTAGGAAAACATATTACCAGCAACCAACAAAACGGGCGAGAGGACATAGCAGCCTGAGCCTGCTTCTGGACGGGTAGCAGCTGTTTGTCTCGGTTTATTTCTTCGGAATAAACGCAGTTTCTTGCACAATCTCTTCAAGGTCCTGATACTGATGATAATGTGGTGCTGATGTACCAAAAGATTAAGTATTGCCTTATTTGTGAAACTTTTACTAAAGTATAACTTCACAAGATGCAAAGGTCCAAGTTTACTTCCTGTCAGCTACTGCACTAACAAACATTGAAACAGGAAATACAAAGGGGCCCATTTAGAATATTTATATTGTCAAGTTTGAAAAAGGTTTATAAATTGAAAAGGTGGATCTGTGAAACATGAAGTGAAAACAGTTGTTTATTTAATTTACATGAATATGTAACAGCTTGTGCAATCTATGGAAATCCAAACATATCTTAACAACAACTGATACAAGAAATGTCAGTGTATTTTTTTTTTTACCTGTACATACTGTAAGTACTCTCACCATAAATATCTGTAATAATAATAAACTATCTTTGTAACAACAGTTTTTAAACATCCACAGTGTGCTTAATTTCTACAGCACCAAGTGTTTTGCCAGACAATCCATAAATAATAACTACAAAAACAAAACCTTCAGAGGAGCGATACTCAGCATGTTTGTAGTGAACGCTGCTGGGTTCTACTGGGGCACTGCAGGCTTGAAGGACACAGGTCAGATTTGGCACAAATCACTGTAATCAAGAAGGAGGGCTCCAAGGGCATGAATTCACTGTATGGGTCTGAGTCACAGTTAACCTGTGAAAAGGAATGTAATAAAAGACATCAGTAATTGAGAGGAAAGGAGATGACTAACCTAACATTGGAAGCACAGTACCTGAGAAAAAGATGTGAGGAACAGAGGAGTGTGTGATAGTCCTGAGATGGAGGTGTCTCTCGGATGGTTCTTTAGACTCTGGTGATAAGCCTGAGGAAAAAAAATGTGGATGTATGATCTCAATGTTGTGCACACAGAGACTAAAGCGTGAAGATGGCTGCTCACCTGCAGCGCTATCTGCAGTGCAGAATATTGCACCCACACCTCCTGTTGCTGCGCCGCCGAGAGAGAAAACACTCCACCTCGGCCGTCTTTTTCTGCCACAGTGAGGTAGTGGGCCCACACACATTCCCCCACAGCATGCACTGTCTCACTCTGAGAGTAAACTACAACACAACAGAGAGATTGACATGATTTGCATTAAACGATCAGTAAGTTCAGTATATAGAAGGAAGTTTTGATATCTGAAAAACTGTAATGACAAATGTGAGCTTCTCTTACTGTCAGGCAGAATCAGGTGGAGGATATCTTTGGCGATAAGGAAACCCATTACACCATAATTCATTGCCCTGTTAAGAAACAAAACAAAGAGTGTACTTCACTGTTCAATAATATGTCTTATAAGAAAACTGAGCTTTTAAAATCAATGTACACTTTACCTAGGATAGGTAGGATGGAAGAGAGGAGGGATAAACATTCCCATGGGAAAGAGGAGCTCACCACCCAGGAGAAATGGTGTGACCGACAGACTAAAAGAAACAAGAAAAGATTAAATACACGCTCAAAACATTCATATCAACTCTCAACTTTAAGAATAGACGCAGACACTTACATATCAGCCGCATCAGCCTGCTCAGTCAAGAGTTGACGGCGTCTCTTTTGCCACAAGGACAGAAGCTGGACGTAGTTGGAGAAGAAGCTATGTGTCCCGACTGTCACCTGGAATCACATTAGACGAAAATTTGTGTTAAGTGAGTTTGGGATGGGTTTAACTAGGGTTAAACTCACAGGGAAAAGATGTTTAACTAGGAATGGCATCAAATAAAGCACCCGATTCGACTGTTATCAGGCCATTAATTATGCGTTATAAGTTGCTATAAGCACCATAGATGTGGGTCATTAGGGGCCTACTACGCCTACTACGTTGTAAAAGTGAAAGTGAAACTTAAAAGCAACATGTTGTAACTGAATTAAATGTTACAATAACTTCTTTAAGTTTAGGCAACAAAAACCACGTAATTGAGTTTAGGTAAAACGTTGTGTTTTGGCTTGAAAATATCTACGTTTCAAAAGTGAAACTTAATGCTTTTGAACACAAAGACAACTACACGTTGTTGGTTTTACACGGGATGCAAATCACAGTCTCCTGGGTGAAAGACCTTAAATTTTGTGTCCCATCCATCGCCCACGCAGTCTATACTTTAGTGCCTGACTTACGCTTCTGCTCCTGTTATATTTACTACGGTCACTATAAGTCTCGCTGTTGTCTTCTTTTATACCTACTTTCGGTGATCTACCATGTGAATAGAGGATTAAACCTAATATTGGGTGTAGTAGAGCCCTACTGACCCATATCTATGGGGCTTATAACTACCGATAACGCCTATTTAATGGCCTGATAACAGTCTAATCGGCTGAATAAAGAGGTTAACAACTTTTATACACTTTATGTTAGAGCCAGTGGAGGTCTGTAATTTACCTTGGAAAAAAGCAGATCAAGCTCAGCCTCACTAGAGATCTCTTTTGTTGTCCAAAGCCTTGGAATTAAAGACTGAACCTGGAGGAAAACAGACATTTATTAATATCAAAAACACCACCAAAATGCAGGTTCAAGAAGTACAATAACAAGTCTTGCTTCCCTTACTTTTTTCATGACAAACTGGAAAGACATCTGATCTGTCCACTTGAGTTCATGTAATTTGGACTTGAAGGAGGAAAAGATATTTTGAATAATCTCCTCTGCCTGTTGAACAATAAAATTCTTAAATACACATCAGCCTTGAAATTCAATCGATGTCGCAAATCAGCATGATGGCTACTCACCTCTCTGTGTGCCGTCCTTTCACTGAGAAGGTGTGTGAGAACTAAGTGAAATCCTCTCTCAGTCTGTAACACACAGTGTTTCCAGCGAGGGCCTGCCTGGTGAAGAAGAGGCCCATAATGAAGATGTGACTCAACACACCATCTCACAGGTGTCCTCTTTTTTAAAAAAAAATACAAAAGGCTTTATCTGTGTTGACTCACCTCTTCAGTGTCACCCAGAGCCAGAGACAAATTCTTCTCTGTTTCAGTGAACCTGGAGTCCAGAGCCGGCATCAGGGTGTGCAGCAGGTTGAGGACCATGTACGTATGAACAGGACCGCTGAGTGGATTCAAATGTGGCAGGTCAAAAAAGAAAAAAGTGTATGCATATTTGATTGTGGAATGTTTTGTGTCACTTACAGTACCTGCTGCTCAGCTCGTGCTTGTTCAGCCATTTGCCAATGACGCGGGACATTTGCACAATGTAGGGCGAGTTATGCAGAAGGACGTGATCATCTTCGATGAGGGGCAGTGGATGGAAAGCGGCCTGCAGACAGCCCAGCCAGTCAATGGCAGGGGCCTGGATCTGTTGGCATATTTATGTAAAGGAAATTAGTTATTGCAGCGGATTCAAACCATAGATTGTATATAAAGATGGACGGCATGACAGCTCCCCAAAAGTGAAGCCAAAACATCTCGATCGCCCCCTGGTGGCTGGCTGCAGTATAGGTCATAAAGCACGCCCACTCCATGTTAGTGGATGGGACATGGGCCAAACTAAAAAGTCAAAGTACACGTCAAATACATTTTTCCCAAAGATGGTTTCTGTCATTTTAGGTAGTTCCTATCTCTGTGCAGACTCGTGCTCCAAATGACGTCAGAATCTCAAGATGTCAACTCCCGTATCAGGGATATTTTGGCTTCACTTTTTTACAGTGGGAGGAAGTGGAGACGCGTCGTCCATCTTTATACTGCATACAGTCTATGATCAAGACATAATATGTGTGTATATAGCGACCCATCCTCCTCCTCTTGTACCTGTAGCTCCCTGATGGTCATGCGCTGATAGAGCTGTCCTTTCGACAGGCGATGGTGCAAAGGTGTAGCAGCCACGGCGAGCTCAGAGGACAGAGAGATAAACGCGCCCACGTGCATCATGCTGCTGCTGGGCGGCGCCCCCAACAGTGCCAGGTACCTCTGACACGATGCCAAGAAGGGACGCAGCGTCTGGATGGAAAGAGACAGGAGAATGATAAAGGAATGCATTAGTGGGATGAATGAATATTGCTGATCCATTAAAATACATTTCTTGGATCAATAGTGGTCTAGCTAAGTCACCAACCTGAGTTTTAGCTTGAGACTTCAGTGTCTTGCTGTTCCATTCAATTGGGATCAACAGATCGGGCTGATCAATCTGTTGACAGAGAGGAGACTTGAGGTAAAGCAATGAGACACTTTGCTATGGCAGTGCTCCCACCAGCATGTTAGGATTGATTATTCTAATGGATACTGGCCTGTATATATCTTTTGGTTGTCCCATTGGCAATTTCATTTGGGTCTTTGCCCACATAGAGGTTGAAGAAGGGAAAGGTGGCGTAGTCTTTCATGAGGAGGCTCAGGGTGGAGTTAAAGTCAGTCCGATTCCACTGACCTGATACTGCCCAGCCTCCCAGCTGCATGCAGAGAGAGATAGAGACAGAGATTATACAATCATTATATACTAGGGCTGTCAATCGCTTGAAATATTTAAACACGAGTAATCGCACATTTGTTAATCGTGATTAATCGCAAACTAATCACACATCTTTTAACTGTTCAAATTGCACCTTAAAGGGAGATTTGTCAAGTATTTAATACTCTTATCAACATGGGGGTGGGCAAATATGCTTGAATTGTCCAGAAACCCTCACAGGTACTGCATTTAGCATAAAAAATATGCTCAAATCATAACATGGCAAACTGCAGCCCAACAGGCAACAACAGCTGTCAGTGTGTAAGTGTGCTGACTTGACTATGACTTCCCCCAAACTGCATGTGATTATCATAAAGTGGGCATGTCTGTAAAGGGGAGACTCGTGGGTACCCATAGAACCCATTTTCATTCACATATCTTGAGGTCAGAGGTCAGAGGACCACTTTGAAAATGGCCATGCTAGTTTTTGCTTGCCAAAAAAATCTTGTAAAATGTAGTTTTTGGCGAGAAACTTGAATAAATCCAGTTGTTTGAAGGAGATGTTTTCACAGCAATATGAAATAGATAATAGAGAGGGAATTATGACCTGTTTAACTTTCTAACAAATACCAGTATGCGAATGGTAATAAAGGAGTGTATATTGAAGTACATGGGATTTTTTTTTTTTTGATTTTTTAAATTGGTATCCAGAATCATGGAATTTTACTGCTATTGGTATTGACTGCTACATTTCTGGTATCGTTTCTATTTCTAGCCAAGCGTGTAGGAGAACGACGGTGGCCGATGTGAAAAAGTGAAAATGCGAATGGCCCTCTCTAGAGCCAGTGTTTGGTTTGTCCGTTCTGGGCTACTGTAGAAACATGGCAGCCGGCTCCGTGAAGAGGACCCGAACCCTATGTAGACCTAAACGGCTCATTCTAAGCTGACGAAAACACAATGATTCTTCATTGAATCAGGTGATTATACACTAAAGAAAACATACTTGTTAATATTATATTCCATTTCTGCCAATAGATCCCCCTAAATGCTACACACTGGACCTTTAAGGGCATATCATTATCTCACCTTCTGGATGAGTGCGAGGAAGGGCTCTGCTCCGGACGTCTCTATGGATTTGGTGTCCAAACAGGAATGGTAAAACCCTTTGGCCTTCTGCACTGCTGTACTACCCGGCCTGTCGTTTGATTCTGAAGAGCAGAACGAGAAAAACACGATTCAGACAATTCATTGATATAATAATATTAATAAATTAAACAATACAGTGCAGAGTGGTGTACATTAGAGGACTTTTGTTTGCAGACTACTACCCAAAATCTCCCTGAGATGCTGCAGCAGCAGAGTTTTTCTGTCCTGTATTTTCTCCTTTTTCAGTCCTTTGTCCTCTCTCTCTTTACTCTGTCCTCTCCTCTCCGGCCACGCAGCCCTCGCCCTCTGGTTCTGTGGATGTCCAGGGATGCCCTGACCTCTTTGCCTCCCTCCACCGTCTGGTGAAAGTCTGTCAGATCCACATGTGAACAAGAAGTAATCGCAGGGCTGCGTGAAGGGATCAGCAGACGTGGACAGACGGGCCGAGGCCCACAGACAGGCCGGGGACACACATGGAGTCACTACAGGAAAGAGTGATACAAGAGTCAGACAAAGAATGTATTGTGTCATTTGGTTGTGTTTCTCTGGAGGACTACTGTACCTTTGCCTGTCTGGTTATTATCGCTCCTAGTTTGACGATTCTGATGCATATAGCAAACAAGCCCCAGAATGGCAGCACATGAGTAGAACCCCAAAAAAAGGAGGAGCAGCCTTCGATGGTTTATCCACACTGGCTCTGCTTGGTGCTGCTGCTGGGGGTTAGACTCTGACAGCTGAAGCAGAGGCGGAGGCTGGAGCCCCCTCTCAGGTTCTGGCTGTGACGACGGCTGGACTGATAGCTGAGGCTGGAAGTGAAACAAGAATGTAACTGGGTCAACCGAAATACCATCGCATTTTGGGAAAAATACAGTACATACTTTTATGTAGTTGGTCCAATAATGTTCACCATCAGTAGAAATATATAAATATACATAATATATATACAATATATAGGTCTTTTGTAGACCAGGGCGGCCCACAACATCTCAACAGTGATGTCTGGTATCCCAGAATGCCCTGATCATCCACCGCTCCTCAAAACACATCCTTATAACCTCAAAGAGCCACTTACTGTGGGGATCTCTGTTCTCACTACTTTCAGCAACGAACACTGCCGGCTTGTAAGAGCCCACTCAGTTCAGAAACTAAATATTAGCATCAAGCATTATCAAGAGCCACATAATATGAACTTCATTACAAAGTAGGGCTGGGCGACATGGCCAACATTTTCTATCATAATATAGGTAATTTCATATCTCAATAACAATATATATAGCATGTTTAGTGGTTATTCAAAAAATAAATATATTATATTATATATGCTTTTTTTTGTATACTGTGTGAATTAGATACTTGACAAATGAAAAGTACTGCATATTTTCTCATTTTAAGAACTTGAGTGCAAAATTAACATAACAGTTTTAAGTGAAATCATAGAGAAAAAATAAATAAATATAGGCCTAGCCTATATTGGAATAGAAATCATACAGAATAAAATATATACGATAGACATTTTTATATTGTTTTGACGATATATATCGTCATATTGCCGAGCCTTGTTACAAAGTGGATATTTATGCATTTCAAGTTTCAGTCAGAGCAACCATGACACCAGATTAAACAGCATAACTACAGTAGCCTTTATACCGATATATACTTTACAGTTTAGTAGAATCAAACTGCATGTTAATATCACTGGCTCTGGCCAGCAGCTTGTCTGCATGTTTTCTGTCTTACTCTAAAAAACAAAAAATCCAAAGTTACCAGAAAAACAATATTATATTTGGCAACACAAACTGAACAATTTGAGCACATTGCAGACCTCATCAAACCACATCATTTGAACATTTATTTCCCAGGAACATAGATGGCTCTGCTCCAGTTTCCAGCAACTAAAACACTCATGTTAGCCTCACAACCATAAACACAACTTCATAACATCAACTTTTCTTTGGAAAGTTCTTACCTCAAGCTCTATTGGAGTTTCACTCATTCTTAGTAGATGGATGTGTTGCTCTGTGTTGCATCCTTTGTCTTTTACATTTGATGTTTCACATGTGCTCCCTCCTCCTGCTGTCCCCTACGTCAAACAGCTGTCACCTCAGCTCTCTATCTCTCTTCATCACTCACTTTTCTCCTCATCTGACACTCTGATAAAAAACAACTCTGCAGGCTGCGTCTTACTCTCCTCTCTCCAGAGCACAGATAATCAAGCAAAGACTATGGTTCTGCTATGGGACATGCATGTGGATGTGAACATGAAGGCTCTGTCATCTCCTGTCTGCAGGAGGTTAAAGGCTCGAGAACAGAAGGCTTGTTCTGGTAAGTTGAGGCCAACAAATTGCTTTTTGCTTAAATACATTGTTACATTGCATTGAATGAGGGCGAGCACTCTCCTGGAGAGTAAACACTCTCAGATGCACACGCACGCACGTCCGCTGTCGTCACTATCAGTGCAACACATGGCTGTTAACGACTGATAGAGCAGTTTGGTGTCCTGGAGGTCACGTAACAGGGTAGCACATCATTGAGAGGAAACACGTTTCATGGGTGTCACATGGAGGCCGACCAGAGATAGAATATGGTGACAAAAGACAAATATGCACTATAACATTTTTTACAGATAATGAGACAAAAACATTTGGCATTTTATGTATTTATTTATCTTTTGATACAGCCAAAGGGGAGGGGTGGGGCTAAATAATGTTTTTAAACATATACACATTCACACATATCAAACAGGAATTTATAAAAAAAGTTATATGAAAAGACAAGGCATCCCGCATGTAATACAATAGAACATAACACAACAAAACGCCAGATAAATGCGACTGTGAAGGCATCATCACACGTTTAATATCACATAGTGATGACAAAGGCAGGGCCACAAAGGTGGAGTAATTGGTGCAAACAGAAGACATAATACCAGAGGAAATGCCGCCACCACCTACACAGATAGCATGCAACGCTGAATAACTATTGCCATGTACTATATGTTAGTCGTTCTGGTGTCATAACTGCACCGGGCTCAACGCAAGCACAAGTAACAACCGATTTCTTATTGTGGAATGAATTTCTGTAGCTGCAAACCAGGCTCGATTCAAAAGGAACGACGGGATACGACAGTGGAGAAGGCACATCTCCAGGTTCAAAATGAAACCAACTAATTGTAAGCATTAAATCAATGAAATACAGTACAGTAAGATAAGAATAAAATAGTATATAACCGACATGAACAAGTACAAAAGATGAATAATGGAAAGAATAGTGGTATTTACTGTAACAATAGAATAGATCAAGACCAAAAAAAACTGCGCTCAAAAACAACAAAAGGCAAGAAAAAACATACATGAAAGTCAAAACATTGAAATACATGTAACTGTTTTATTAACCTTAATCCTGTGAACAGCTTCCAAACATTTGGTCACTATGTTTTAGCATATGTTACCTAAAACTCTAAGCTAATGCGCCTCTACTGATCTATTATCCAGGTTATTTTAGTACTGGTACACATATAACCTTAATACTTAATTAAAAATGGTCCATAAATTATATTATTTAAAGCAAGAGATGCATATCAAAAACTACTATAATGTTTCTAGATGGTGTCTACTAATACAAAATTGATCATGTGCGGGGTCTTTAGAGTCAAAGTGACACTTAAAGGCTATTTTATTTCACTATGGAACTGTGCAACAGTCACATGATAGGTCCTGCTTTCAGCCATGCAGCTGACATTTATAACCACGTGTTTTGTTTTTAATTATGAGATCCCTGGAATGGAATCTGTGCTCGTTTGTTTGTTCAGAATTTGTGCATCCAAAAAGCATGCATCTAAAAATACACTGTTAAATCAGCTCGAAACTATTTTTGAGAAGAAAAAATGGCTGATTTTTTTGTTCTAATCTTGCCCTTATACAGTCTGTATGATAACAAGGAAGAAAGAGAGAGAGAGAACAACAAGACATAATTCAACGCATGCCTGTAAATGATCAAATTCACATCACAAAAAGAGCAACATTTACTGTTTTTATCTTTTTTTTTTGCAGTCAATGTTTAGCCCTCGATGACTTTAAAATGCTGTCAGAGTAGACTGGCTGATATAATTTCCAGGCAGGAAAGCATAATTAACCATGCTCGCAGGCACAACAACTGCCAAAGTGTTTAAGTTATCTCTACCAACAGCCAACCAGAGTGGTGAAATCTGCAGAGTGGTCAAATGGGAGGCCTCTGGTACTCCTCACCCTATGGTAACAATCTGTCTCCGTAACATCGCTGTAGTTACAATGCTCACAGGGAAAGAGACCAGCCAGTGAAAGTCTTAAAATGGAAATATCTCAGTAAATGGTGCTACTAATAATACTGAGGCAAGAGACAAAGAAAGGCAACTTTATATTCATCAGACTGCTCTTTTGCCAAAAACTATTCTTGTGCAAGTTTTGCTGGAATTTTTTTTTAGCGTAAACATAGAATTGGCACAAAAAAAATACGTTGTAGTACACAAAGAGGGCTGGATGAGATTGGAGAATAAAAGATGAGGGGACTTTATTTCAATGCAGTACATTACTTCTGCACTGAAGAGAACAAAGACGAGGGAATACTACACTGCATCTGCATGCAAACATACCCTTTCCACGCATTCACACTCACACCTGCGCACATATACTGAATAAAGCCCTGTTGCAAAGGCAAAACGGCAGCTGAATGAATCCTGTGCTTTTTGGATTTTGGTTCATAGTTAATCTGAGTCGCGCCAACTGAGCCAATCACTGCGCCGCCTTCTGGGCATGCTGGGTGTGGCACTTCATACACAGGATCCTACCATCCAGTGGATAGCAGCCATTTTCATCCGCTTCTATGGAGAGAGGGCGAGCACAATCCTACAGGACAAAATACAGTTATTTAATTGATTTATTAGCATTTTGTTTCTTTTTAGGGGTTATTGAATACAATACGTGATGTATATTGTGATAACATTTTGTGTTACCTCACAACGGTAACACTTGAGGTGGAAGTTCTTGTCAAGAGCCACCACCCTGACTGTCTCCTCGCTGCCCGGGGCTGGAATAATGGGTTCATTACAGCTCACACACAGAGGGGAGAAACGCCTGAAATAGAAGGTGGAAAGCTTCACATTTACACTCATAGTCAAGGAACACAAAAAGCAATATATTCTAATGAAACCAAATAAAATTAGTTGCTTCTGGGCCTGCCAACTAGTCGTAGTGAGAATTCATGGTTATTATTTTATGCTGTGTAAGTTTTTTCTCAGCAGGAAAGGGAAAAACAAGTTTCAGTTGGTCCAAATCAGGTGAACTGAAATGAAAATAAGCAGCGAAAAATATTTTTTAGTAAACTGAAACTAAATAAAAAGTATATTATTTAAGAAAAACTAAACAGAAAGGATATTGCCTTGGCAAAATAAACTAATACAAATAAAAATGAACATAAATTCATTTCAGTTTTAGATTTTTTAGCTATAATATATCACTTCCAAAAAAAGAAGACAGCATGAATTCCCGTCAACTGTTGTTACATTGAACAACAGAGAATTGAACGAACTTGACCTTCCAGGAGATGGCGCTATGACGTAAATGCTTCACATCGGACACTAAAGTAGCGCAAAGATTAAACATTAAACATTATTACAACCAAGTTTTCCAACCATATAATTTGTATGTATATGTCGCTAGAACTAAAATTAAATCTATAAAAACTAAAATTTTCTGAAAAACTGAAACTAAACTAAAACAAGCACACTCTGAAATGGAACTAAAACTAAACTTAAAAGGAAAAAAAAAAATAAATAAAACTAAAATTAAATTAAAAGTAATTGAAAATTCAAAACTATCATAACACTGATTGATACTCATAGTTAGGGGAACATCAAAGCAATATATTCTAATGAAACTAAATCAAATGTGTTGCTTATGGGCCTGTCGACTAGCGGTAGTGAGGATTAATGGTTCATATTTTATCCTCCAGCATTCTGTGTAAACTTTTTAATCAGCACGAGATTCAGTTTGTAAGTCAGCAAATTTCAGTTAATCCAAATTAAGTGAGGAAGACGTGTTGCTGTCTCCTTCCTCTATCACCACCACTCTTATCAGTAATCCTGATATTCGACCGTACAAAAACAGCCTCCCTCTTTCATTCCTTCAACCACCGTCTTGAAAAGGTTGGCATAGGGATATTTGCGCATATTCAAAAACCTGTTGAGCCTTGCATAATGTTTAAAAGTAGCTGTGTTTCTCCTTTCGACCAGAAATGTGGGCTTTTCTTTTGGACATGCATATCTGCAACCTATTGGATAGTTAGTTTTTGTACAACACACAGAGCTGGCTGTAAACAGGCAAGATGCTGTGAGGCCGTGTGTCGCAAAGTGCCGTAAAAGAACCCCAATTGAGACAAATATTTAAAATGTGCTGTATACATGTCCAAAGAATGCTCCTAAAACCTCAATAATATTGGCATATCTTAATTAGAAAATGCTCCATTTGGAATAATTCAGAATATCCAAACACAATATGCGGTTTACATGACCCGTTTCAAATTCAGAATACCGTCAATTTCGGAATAATAGTGGAATATTAGTGTGCACGTAAACGTAGTCAGTGAGGAATCAGCAGCCAGTAGCTACCTGTGGTAATCCTGGACACAGTAGGGGTTGTTGTTGTCATCAGTGATGAAGGGCGCCCCCTCAAGTGAGCAGGAACAGGTGCTGCAGCGGAAACAGTGGGAGTGGAAACACTGGCCCACCGCCTTCAGCACGCGGTCTGTGATCCTCTCCCCACATCGGGAACACACTGCCAGGGAATTCTGAGGAGGAGCAGAAAGACGGTATATTCAGCACATTCTACATACTTTAGGTACACACTGTACACTATTCTATTGGTTTGCACTGTGTACATTACAAACATAGGAGTTCAAATCTAAAAACACATGAAATGAAACACATTACATTGCCAAAATGTGAGTTGTAGTTACAATGAAAGTAAAAATAAAAGACGAAGACATTTCAGTGAACAACTCTTCTTTATGTGCTTTTGGTCTTTAAGCAGTGACCATCGGCTCTGTGCGTCTCCTCACCACATAGCAGTCCTCACACTGAGGCGCGTCATCCCTGTCATAGAACTGCATGCCCTGCAGGGGGCGATGACAGCTCATGCAACAGAAGCAGTTGGAGTGGAAGAGTTTATTCATGGCCCTCACTGCTGGCTGGGTGCGGGACAGAGCCTCGCCACACTTCCCACAGACCTCTAAAATGGGAAGAAACAAACAAGATCGTTCACAAATACATCCATCTTCCTACTCGTCTCCGCTTGGGTTTATTACAGTGTCATCCCCTAATAAATGAATATCATATTGTATCGGACAAAATCATTTCCACAGATGATAAACTTGCGTAATTTTATGGATTTGTTCAGTTGTACAGACTCTTTTTATAGTGTCTAGGATTTGGTGTTATCTAGTGGTGAGGTTGCAGACTGCAACCAACAGAGTACCCCTCTGCTCACTCCTCCCTTTCCAAGATTGCGGTAACGTGAGCCGCCGAGTGCAAAACCGTGGCAACGCCATTCACCTCGCTTAGAGGCCAACCTTACCATAATAACACTACTTTAGGAGCAACGGAAGTCAGATGGTGGCTGGCTGTTCCACGGTTTTGCACTCTGCAGCTCACGTTACTGCAGTTTCACAAGTGTGTCGGAGAAATACGATGGCCTTCAGGTAATATAAAAATGCGAAATGCCCTCTCTAGTGCCAGGGTTTGGTTTGTCCGTTCTGGGCTACTGTAGAAACATGGCGGAGCAACATGGTCGACTCCGTGAAGAGGACCCGCTCCCTATGTAGATATGAAGGGCTCATTCTAAGCTAACGAAAACACAACGATTCTTAGTTTCAGGTGATTATACACTAATGAAAACATAGTTATGAATATTATATTCCATTCCTGCTAATAGATCCCTCAAAATGTTACACACTGTTCCTTTAATGTTGATATACTCTATATTCACAGCAGTGAACAGAGAACCACTGCAGAGATAAATGAAAGCCTACTACACATACATTGCTGAACATAAGAATGAACTGTGAAAATATTTCATTAATTAAAAAAGAAAAAAAAATGAGTAATGCATTTAGGGCAGCAACTAACGATTATTTTAATTGTTGATTAATCTGTCAATTATTTTCTCTATTAATCGATTAGTTGTTTGGTCTATTAAATGTCGATCAGTGTTTCCAAAAAGCCCAAGACGATGTCCTCAAATGTATTGTTTTGTCCACAACTCAAAGATATTCAGTTTACTGTCATAGAGGAGTAAAGAAACCAGAAAATATTCACATTTAAGAAGCTGGAATCAGAGAATTTTGACTTTTTTTTTTTTGAAAAATTACTCAAACCGATTTATTGGTTATCAAAATAGTTGGCGTTTAATTTAATAGCTGACAACTAATCAATTAATCGATGCAGTTCTTGAATACATTTCGATGTGAGTTTCACCATGAATATTACAGCCTCCCCTCTGTTTACTTGTGTGCGTACCTGTAGGAGGGGAGGTGATGACAGGAGCGTGTGTGTCCATGTCTTTAATGAAGTCCTTGGTCATTCTCTCCAGCTCCTCCACTTCCCTCATATTCAGAGGAACGCCTCCACCTGGGATAGCAACTGGGCCAGGGGGAGAGGACTGCTTGCACACACACACACACACAAAACCATTAGTACATACATATACATTATTTACATAGTTTCATACAACACACCTTATAGAGCATGTTGTTATTTACGATTGAGCAGTTTACCTTTGAAAACACGGTTAGTGCAGGTCTTGAAATGCATAATTCTGATCTGATGACTATAAACTAAATTATTTGTACTTCCTGTTCCTTTCTACTGCACACAGAGTGTCTCTTAAGTCAAATAAAACTGGAACATACCGTTGATGCAGGAGGAGTTTTCATTGGCTGGTTAAAAGAGGAAGGGGGAGATGCCATCATCTTGGGTTGAGGAGGAGGCACAGCAGCAGGGGGGTTTTGGTTTGCATTCACCTGACTGGCAAACGGAGAACTCTTTATGTGATTAGCGGCCGGGGCAGTCGCCACATTGTTTGGTGGAGCAGGAGGTCCGGGTGGAGCTGCGGGAGGTGGAGGGAAGGAGCTGGTGGCAAAGGGAGGGGAAGGTTTTGGTGCAACGCCCATTGGGGTGGTGTTCTGGTTCAGATTCTGGGTCAGTTTTTGTGCCAGAGATGTTGATGATGTCGTCGGTCTCCCTCCGAAACCAGACTTGGGTGCCACAGCCGGGGCCTTAGCAAATTGCTGAGTAGCAGAGTTTGGTGCAGAGTTGTGATTGGCTTGTCGGTTTGTTCTGGCTCTGAGTTCTTCTGCCCAGGGTGCTGGAGGCGGGCGGTCTCCCATCTCAGGGGGTGGGAGGAAGGAGAGAGCTGGTTTAGGAGCGGTCGGGGGAGGAGCTGGAGGCTTGGGTGCTGGTGCTGAAGAAAATTGGCCCGGCAACTGCAGACAAAAAACAACAACAACAATCAAATTATCTCTTTACAGATTCTTTCAAATCAAAACAAATCACACATTCTATTCTATACAAGCATTCAGTTTCTTCTGCAACATAAAACTTCCATTTACTCTTAACTGATACTCAAGAAAGCGGATTTAATATCCAGTGTATAACACTGCACGCTGAAATGCTGCAAACAGACGCTTTTATTACATTGAATGAGGTACTTTGATTAAAGTAAACATTGGAAGCGCTCCACAGTTTGAGCTTATCAGGAGTGCTTCATCTTCCTGACATTTATTTTTGCGGTTCTGAGCCAACATTATTCTGCCATGATCCAGTACCTCCCAGTTGGATAAAAACACTCTCCATTTATGGCCCTCTCACTGGGTCTCTGGCAGCACACTCTGGCTTCATCACACTCTCATGCTCTCCACTCAATTCAGTGTGCATCACTCTCTCTCTCTCTCTCTCTCTCTGCAAGTGTCTCCTCTCTCCGTGTGAATCACCAGCTACCTCACTTTTTGTTTTCTCTTTCAGTCTGGTGTGCTGTATGTTCAGTTCATTTATCATTGAGCTTTCAACCTGAACAGATAGAGAGAGACTAATGAAACCAACCTGGCATCTCTTCAAACTATTTCCACTGACCTACCCGCCTTTCTTTTTGTCTGATCTTCTCTCTGTCTGACTCAAAGCCTGCCGACATTTCCCCCTTCATCTATCCTTCAGCTCATCTTTCTAACAGTGCCCCAATGTCATATTTTTGTTATAGTGTATTCTCCATCCCTCCATGCTTTGTACCTTGGGGTTGAAAGGTCTCCTGGTCTCCATCTCAGACAGCAAGTCAGTTAGAGTGTCGAGCTGTTGATCGAAGCTCGTCTGCTTCGCCACCAGTCTCTGACAGAAGACGACAGAAGGAGACAGTCACAAAAAGTACATTTATTTACACAAATACAGTGATCACAATGACACAAAGGAGGATGAGGCCAGGACGAGCCAAGAGTAAAAAGGTGGCTGACGATGAGAAATTGTTAGAAACTGCAGGTTATCCTCGTTTGATTGAGACTGTTTGGTTCTTTTATCTATTCCGAAATGCAGAATTGTGCTTGAGCAGTTACTTGGAAAAGTTACTGGATGAAGAAGAATGAATTACAAACAAACAAACAAACTTAACGAAGTGATTAATGATGATGATGAATAAATGAATAATGTTTGAATTTGATTTCCCTGGTTGGATGAAAGAGAACACCAACTGTTCAATTATTAAATTTTCGATTCATTTACTTGTTTGCAGAGGAATGTCTAGCATAAACTCTTTACTGATCTAAACACAAAGTAAACTCCTATTTTCATCCTGTCCTAGCCATTTTTTAAATGTTTGTACTTTGTATCAGTGGCTAACAATGTCTAATTCCATACATTGATGGCTTTATAGCCGGACCAACTAGCTGCAATTGATGTAGTCCTACAATAAACATCTCTGCTATAAACCTTTCGTGGCATGTTTAAAAACTATTTCAGTTGCATGAATGGGCAATAATCCTGTTAGACGCATGAAACTGGGCAATTTACCCCAGACTAATGGTAATATAATTTGTGGGAAAATCTCAAAAGACAGTATTTCCTGCCAACACTCTACGAACTCACTATGGTCCCACAACAATGTCCTCCAGTGTCTTCACTGATGATCAAATTATACTGAAATGCAGTTACATGCAGCCAAAAGAGGTAACATGCAGACAGGCAAAGCAACTTTAGCCTAATTTGGTGAAGATGCCTTCATGACTCACCTGTGGCGTTCCGGCAGCACTGGGAAAACTGGTACCGGTGGCAGGGAGCGGTGGAGGGGGTGGGGGAGGAGGGGGAGACGGGCAGGAGGGCGGACAGGCACTCTCCTCAGGGGGAGCTGGGAGGGGCAGGTCATCTGCCACTGGAGGTGGAGCGGGGAAGGCGGGAGGGGGGGCCTCAAAGGCAGGGGGTGTGGTTTGGCAATCGGGGGGAGGGGCTGGCAAATCATCATCCAGTGGAGGAGGAGGAGGAGGGGGTGGGAAGTCTGGCAGAAATGAGGAGGGTTGATTGGTTAAAAGCTGCGACAGAACGGTTTCTTGTATTAATAATCCAGTCCAATTTTACCAGTCATTTATCAGATATACTGAGTGATTTAACATCATACGTTTATAGCAAAAACAAACAAACAGGATAATAAACTAACTAAACTTTACAAGTCAAGCCAAGTCCTGCCAGTATCTTGATCTATGTTTTATTGAATTAAAAGGTGCCCTGTGGAGTTTTCTTATAAACAAAGAAAATGTTTGTTTGATGTTTTCTTACCAAAACACATTGCGTATATCCTTGAGGTCTAACAAACATGTTGAATGCATTTCCTCCCTTACAAAATATTTGGAAATTTGGAACGCCATCAATTTTTCGACCTGAATAGTGTGAAGCCAGCAGCTGAAATACTGTGCATGTATGTCCTCATGCATGTGCGCAATACAAACAAAACGGGGGTCTACTTGAACATGACTCCATAGGTCTTCAAGTGGTCAGAAACTCCACAGGGTTCCTTTAATTTGGCGGGATTGTCTGACTTTGTCCATGATTTAGATCAGCTCAGACATCTTCAAATTCATACTAGTGGTATAACTATTATATACAGTATATAACTAATTCCCTCAAAAGCAAACTGGTATGGGACTCTTAACTACCTCGACACTTGACTAAAATGTCCCAAAGACAGGAATTACAGTACAGTGATGTAATGTCTCAAAGACAACTCATTAAAACAACAGTAAAACACACCTGATGTGTTCTATTATATGCTCAACTGTGAAGCTCTGCATGTTGTAACGTAAAAAGCAGCAGGGAGTGGGACAGGGAAGGGCTGCTGACTGAGTGAATGTAACTTAAGATTGACACAAAATATGTTCACAAAATAGCATAAACAATGCACATACCATCACAGAGCGACGGGGGCGGCGGAGGCAGATCTCCCACTCGACCAATCACGGCTGTGCCTACTGGTGTCGGTGATGGACCGGAGGGAGGCGTCAGACTTTTGGGCCGTGGCGGTGCCACAGAGGCAAACTTCTTTGGCTGGTTGTAGAACGACGGCGTGGTGACTTTGAAGTTCAGAGAGGATGTCACCATGACCGGCTTGCTGCTACTGGAGTCCTCCATTTTGGGTATTTATCTGAGGATGAACACAAGAAACATTATGGACCAACGATTGTACATCGCACAGGAAAATATGAATTCTGATACAAATGGTTGTTTTATAACAAAGGTATGAGACAGGTTACAGTGAAGTTCAAACAACTCCAGACTCAGGATTCACACACCCCACATGATGAAACCAACATTAATCAGCTGACTAAAGTCAAAGGGCTTACATTCCTTGGCAGCGTAAGCAGGTCGAGTCTTTTGCTGGAGAATTAGTGGTGATGACACATCAACAAAACATTTGGCCTAACAACTCCAAACTACACACTAATTGCAACCAGATTTGGACTATGTAGTGCCTTTACACTGAAAAAGTGACAAAATTAACCACACAGAGACGTCAGAATGCAAAGTAAATGTTTCTTGTTTGAGAGTGATGTTGATGGATAGATATCCTTAAATGCACTGCAAAATGGAAACGGAGGAAAAACGGTGAGGGCTGCAGGAACAACTCAAAACATAAGAGTAATAAATCTATGGGAGAACATTTTTCTTTAGCTCTGTTTGGTTTCCAACTTTTAAATTGGCAGTTGCTTCCTAAAATTGCAGTTTGATTGATTCAATCTGTGCATATTGTTTCACATTTCCTGTTTGTACACAACACAAACTTCTTTTATATCAACTGCCAAAACAGTATGCAGATTGGTACCTATTGTATACTTTATAACAGGGACGCAGCTGTCTCGACCCCTAAAGTCCTAGAAAAACTAATGAAAATTGAGGTTTATTGTGGCTTGCAGTGTCTCTTAAAATGTAGTTTGGGCTTTCATTTTTTCTGGATTTAGTGAAATAGCAGTAAAAAAGAAAACAACAACCACTAGGCATTCTGCAAATATAGTATTACTCCCTAAACAGCTTAAGCAAATGGTCCACAGTGGAATGAGAGAAAAGTGTGTGAACATTTCCTCAGGCCATGTATTCAGAGAACAGACATAGTGGCACTCCCAGATGCTAGAGACAATTTACAATATATAACACACGGCTGTTTACCGTGACACGACAAGTTTTGTAAGAGGGAGATCAGTTTGAAGCGGGAATGATAGCAACTATCATAACATTTGCATGTGAGGTGCGTCAAGAGGAGGGCGAGCTCAAATATTTACCTCACACACGCTGGTGGTTAAACAAATGTTGATGATACTTCAGTGTCTCTACCGAGATTCTTCGCAAAGTCTGAACACATTTCCCTGATGACCACACCGGCCCCCGAAAATGAACTTTAGTCAATAGCGCGCTTGTTCTTACTGACCCCCTCCGCCAACACACACACAATCATACACTCACACACACATCTGTAAACAAACTGGCTGTCTTAACTCACACTATGTTGCTGTTTAACAAACTATTATAGCCCGAAGATCCCAAATAGTTGCATGATACTCCTAATAATAATAATAATAATAATAATAATGATATTAATAAATATCTTTGTTGTGTGGCATTTGTCCTCTACATCCTAATGAGGGTTACATAGCATTGATGCCTTCATAAATGTCACGGTTACTAAAAAGAAGAGTGTGGGACTATTTTCTACGTCATCTATAATTCAAAAGTACTTAAAATAAATGTCCATTCATTGTTTTGGCTGCTCTACTAAAGCTACAGCAAACCTTCCTAACAAAAAGGCTGCAACCAGTCAGACTGGAAAACAGTGATTACGGTTTTATTTATATGTCTACAGATTTCTTGAGTTAGCTTTAATATTTAATAATGTTGTCAAGGTTTTCTCTCAATACTACAGAAATATGATCCCCAGCATATCAAATATTGCAAATACTGAAATAACTGAAGGGTAACAGTTTACTTCTTTCTTTGTTATGACATTAGGGCTTTGAAATGGACTATTTCTAGTTAAACTTGGCGTATCTTTGCCTTTTAAAGTTACACTCACGTATCCCCTGTGCACACGAGGCTGGCTAGATCTCTCCAAAAGCCACAGAAATATTTTTGTTTGCACTGTGGGTAACATGTCGATTAGTTGTTTACACCATAATTGGGTTTGCATTTGGAGAAAACCTTTCCAGGAAGAGATCAAGCCTGACATAGCCTTGGAAATTACTATGTAGACTGGGCCTAGCTGTCGGTAAAAGCCAAACTAACTAACCAAGAAAAAGCTGCAGTGTTTCATCCTCATTCCACTTTGTTGAGACACGGGCAACGCTTCAAGTTCTGACAAGACAAAAAACCCTTAGAGCTCATGAAAGTATCTCTGGTGCTCATGTAATAACCAGCTTCTTTCATGAGGAAGCACAGAGACACTTTCTCTTCTGCTTTTTGGGTCAGCTTCCTTTAAATTAATATTTATACATGTCCTTTGGGCATGTGGCCGTGTCAACTGATTCATTGTGTCATCAGATAAGACATCCCATTATGAATCACTGAAGTATTAAACCTCTTGGCTACAAACTACTTTAACTACACAGGGACATAATTCATCATTTGTTGGGATTTACTAATTTGTTGTGTACGCATTTTTTATCAGAGAGCTCTCTATGTACGTACAGTACAGTATGTATGTTTCATCATGTAAATAAGACGCTATATTTGTCATATGTTTTGGACAAACAAAAGTTAAAAACAACAGCTTTCCACTCTTACTACATAAGATAAATAATTCCTGACGATACATCGGACTACAACAGCATTATTGATTGATCATAAGGGTCAGAACAGCTATGCCACAACAAGACGGAACTAGTTTTAACCATTTGTTTCATCAAAGACGTTACAACAATCAGTTGAAAAAAAACTATCTCAAGGCATTTAAGTGGAGATACAAATCCATCAAAATACAGTAGCTCCACTTCACTATCCCACTTGAATAATTCAGAAAATTGCTGCATGAATCGATAAGCTGAGATGGTGATGCTCTAATGGAGATGCAGAAGTGTTCTGGTTGCCAAGTTTCTGCAGGCACTTTGTAGGGACATTTTGCAGAGCAGTTTACAACAGTGGAAAAATATAATAAACTAAAAGGAAAGAGAGAAAGGAGGACAGGTGTTTTAGAGTATTTTAGAAAATAGCCGGCTACTCATGAACCTAGTATCAAGGCCTACTTCAAGTTGAATGGAGTGGACACTTAATTCAAAGACAGATTGACTGGTTCGGTGAAGATAAAGCTCTTTGCTTTAAATAAGGGTTGTGAGTCTGAAGTGCTCTAAACAGAGCACTTGGATTTATAATGGCTTTTTAAAAGGAGTGCTTGACAAGGGGGGGTATAGACTGTGATTTAGTCTTTTCATTAACAGTACTTAAGCTACCTTGTTTCTAAGAGACAATATGCAATAGTCCCCTAAATTATTCAACAGTGATGATAACTTGTGGTCAGGTTCCATCTGGTCCTTGATACGGTCCTGAGGGGTTTAATACGGTGAGATCAGCTCCACGCTGAGCTCCAGACGACCTACTGCAAATCTATCTTGAAACCTGATCCTTGAGATGAGAGACCCTCGGCCGAGGAACATATTTGGAACTACAGCTCAATGACATCACCTTTTTTTTTTTTTTGTTTCTCTCCAACCAGCCTCTCTTTCTATACATCTTTGCTGAAGGATCGAGTGCTTGTGTTAAGCTCTAGCTCACAATCTGATGTACAGACTTGTGTTCTGTGGCCGACCACAACCACTTTTATCTCCTTTATTCTTGTGCTTTCCTCAACTTCTCATTCATCTCTCTCTCACTCACTACTTGAACTGAATGACATCACTTGAGGCTGCATTTAATCATTTCTACTTACTTTACAGCTGTGATGGAGGATGGCATTATGTAGCCTTTAGATAGGGCCCCCGCATAAATCACAAACTGTGCTCTGTAGCTTTTGAACTTTGTATAAACTCCACATGGCTGGATGGCTTTTACAGGCAAGAAAATTGGTTCTCAACCCTGGTTTGGGTACTACAGCCCAGTTGGTTTTCATTCCATCTTATCAGGGACTGGTTTACACAAGGAGGCACGGAGGGTAAATGTAATCACCTTGAAGGATATAAAAACTAGCACGGCTGTGGCACTCATCAACTTGGTTAGAGAATCACTGCCCTAAGCATTTTAAGTCCCATATGGACTACTTAACAGAACAAACAAACAAAAGTAAAACTGAGCTCTTTTTGTGGCACACTTTCTATCATCTTCGTGTTTTGTCTCTGTGTGGAAAAGTTTCACATGAACACCTTGTTTCCTCTGAAGGCACAGACTACATGACGCAGTAGCTGTTAAGGGGGAGTTAGTTTACCACACTTTTCAAAGGAAAACTCAGCAGCGGTTCATTACTTTGTGGTTGTAGGGGAACTAAATTTGGTTTATGTACTGTGCAACTGGGTTGTAAAAGGTCATATATGGAAGTGTTGTAGCATGGTGCCTCACTGAACTTAAATCTTCTTTGTCCTAATCTTCTTAAAAATACCTAAATTATGTAGGTACAGTATTTATTCACATAGTGATATTTTCTTGAAGTACCACTGTGCCCACATAAATTTAGTAAAAACATGTTTTGGTTGGTAGTTTTCCTACTAAAAGAGATCCTTCTTAAAAAAGTCCTTTTAAAAAAAACAACACTGGTAGAGGTAAAGCTCCCAAATTATGGAGCCTTCAAATGAATCTGGTGAGCTTGTGTTTACAACATGGGAAGTCGTGTACACGATATGCTTGGTGTTCAAGTGGTTAAGTCGTGAGAACACCGCTGCTAAGCAATGGCAATATTAACTGTTACTGTCGGCGTCTAGAAACCAAAGAGGCTAACAATTTAGCAAGCTAGCAAGCGGGTAACATAATGCAGGAAATGCAAAGGCATAATGACAGAGGAAAAAGATGAGGCCGTTGGGAATATCAACATTTTCCTCAGACATATAAAGTCATATAAAGGTTGTGAATACCACAAGAGGGGGGCGTTCATATGGACTCTTCTCGTGAACACGGACAACGCGACCCCATTTGAAGGCACCATTAATAATAAGCTCATTACTGCCTGGCAGAACAAATAATAATGAAGAAAATAAAGAAATCTAATAAAAACAGCTAATTACAGTTAAAAGCTAATTCCACATTTATAAAGGCAGTTACCCTAACAGAAAGAAAACCTGAATTCCTGACAGTAACTAACTCCGCCACGTCTGGTCAGTCATTGTATCAGTGACTGGTGTGTTGTTGATGAAACTCTCCATTGTTCTGATGTTAATAGCACACCCAGTTTCTGGGAAAGCGTGTCTAGGCCGGGGGTCACTAATGCGGGCACAAACAACCCTTTTGAGTCCAATCTTACAGGTCACTGGACATGCATTGAGCGCCAGTGTTGTGCTCCCTCTCAGACTACAGTTGGATGGCTGATTGAGCAGGCAACATTTCCAAACTGGTAATAACATCAGCCAATGGGCTCCGTGTCAAGCTCTAACCCAAACAACCTTATCTGCTTGCATTGACATTATAGTAGAATGAAGAAGAGTCACAGGACAGTGAGAGACAAAATTAAAGAGCTAGACATGCAGTGATTAGGGGCAAAGGGATGCCCTAAAATAGCATGTGTGTCTTGACTCATGGAGGCTACAATTAAGGAGGATTCCTCATCACCCCAGTCATCAAGGGTTGCATACAGACATTCATAGATCATCTTCATTCACAGATTTTCATTTGCCTCACCAATTTACTGAGGCGTCAGTGACCATCATCCCAGTCTTTTCAACCAGAAGCACCACACTAACCTCAGGCTAACCCAGCCAGAGCCTTCTCGCTTTAAGTTATTCTTAAACACAGTTTACTGTGGCCTTGGGTTGAGGCTCCCCTCCTAGCTAGCTGATGAAAATGCAAATCAAAGAAACAAGGCACAGCTGTGTGACTAACACTGATAATAACAGGATTTTTAAATTCTCTAAATTGTAGAAAAGCTATGCTAAAATGGACATTATTCTCATGTTTTCTCCCAACAACCTTTAACATTATTAGTAGGGGTGTAAGGAAATATTATTTTTTGGGGGCAAAAAACCATGCCGTTTTTTGCATGCAGTATAAATGTGTTATTTTTGCCTGTTCTAAAATGGTGTATTTCTGGTGTGTTCTTTATACTATGACAGTTTTCCTAAAATTAAATTTTAATACATTTTAGGTGTGGCAGATCTCTTCGAATCCTCTCATACATGACATAATGAGACCCAACTAGGTTATGAAAATAGGCCATGTAATGGCGAGGAGCCATACTTGTTGGCCTCCTCAACATGGGCACAACTGAATAGTAAAGATGTGCCCCCTGAACAGATTTCTATTTACTTGGCACTATCAATAAGTTTAACCTAGTTAAACATACTGTACCTTGGTGCTCCACCCACCTTGGCGCCCCATTGATTAGCTAGAGTTAAATGCAGTTTTCAAGCAAATATACCAAAGGTTTGGTGATTTCAGCATCTCAGTTGTGAGAATTTGCTGGTTTTCATTATCTTGTGATAATAAACTGAATATCTTTAGGTCTTGGGAGTGTCGTCGGACAAGACAAGCAATTGCATGATGTCACCTGGGGTTGTAGAAAATTGTGGCTGAATTTGACACTAAATAACATTTTAAAATGGATGTTTTTTTGATGATGTTTATTCTGATGGCCTCCTCAACATGGTCTCAACTGAACAGTAAAGACGTGCCACCTGATAACAGATTTCTATTTACTTGGGCACTATCAATACATTAGACATGCTTGTACCTTGGTGTTCCACCCACCTTGGCACCCCATTCATTAGCTAGAGAGTTAGCCAACTGCTAGCCAATGCTTTGACAGCTGACAGCTATGGGTGAGTGGTCACAAGAAGAACAGCAAATGAAGACAGACAGCTAGGTTAACTAATAATAATTAATAGTTCACTATCTCGCAATATACACAATGGAAACATGTCACATAGCTAGCTATAAACTAGACTTTAAAAGGAGTGCTTGACAAGGATGGGTATAGACTGTGATTTAGTCTTTTCATTAACAGTACTTCAGCTACCTTGTTTCTAAGAGAAGAACAGCAAATGAAGACAGACAGCTAGGTTAATTAATAATAATAATAATAATAATTAAGAGTTCACAATCTCGCAATATATACACAATGGAAACATGTCACATAAGCTAGCTATAAACTAGCTAGCTATTGGCACTATCAATAAATGAAACATGCTGTACCTTGGTGTTCCACCTACATTGGCACCCCATTGATTAGCTAGAGAGTTAGCCAACTGCTAGACAATGCTTTGACAGCTGACAGCTATGGGTGAGTGGTCACAAGAAGAACAGCAAATGAAGACGGACAGCTAGGTTAATTAATAATAATTAATAGTTCACTATCTCGCAATATAGACACAATGGAAACATGTCTAGCTATAAACTAGCTAGCTATGTGGCTGAGAGAGCAAATCAGAGTTTCACATGAATGCTAGTTATTATTAACAGTTAGCCGTTAGAGAATGTTAACGTTATGGAACGTACAAGACGTTCGAAACCGTTGGCTTATTTAAGTCCAGTTAACGGTTACCATGGTAGCGTTTGAAATTCAAATTAACTGACGGTTTGAATGTTAACTGACACTCACCTGCTCGACCGTTAACCTCTCTGGCTTCACTATATCAGTCACACTAACGTTAGTTAGCTGTAGCTACACGCCTACTGTACCACTCCTTTAGCCTTTGGGTCAGTTTCGGTGGCTAAAACACCGCCCCATTTTTGTTTTTCTTACCTCATATGGCAAAATCAGACGGCTTCTTTCAACTGTGCTAGTGTGTTTCTAGTCTGTGAAGTAAATAAAAGCTACCAGCTAGCTATCTTAGACAACTTTTTAGCTGGACTTCCTGTTGGAGCTTCCGCATAGCCCTGTCCTTATCGTCTGTGTCCATCAGCTGGTGAGTAGAAACCTACAGTATTCACTCTATGGCCTCTCAGCGAGGGAAACACCACCCACAGAGAGGTATCTTTCACTACACAGTCTGCAGTAGCTTCTATATGGCAGATCCACACTATCACATCACAAACCATTCCCTGAGGTGTAGCCCTCAATCTGTGCTATCATGATACTTGCATTGACAGAAAGACTTTACCTTATTAGGTAGCCTGTGGCAGTCTGATCTCTCCTATCATCCTGATTTAAATACAAATTACTTACCCTGTTAACACAGCTGCAATGTGTATCTCCTTTTTCCTTCCCCCTTCTTTCCTTTTGTTCTTCTATTTCTCTCTTTGGTTCCAGGCTGAGTGAGTAAGGGTTGACTGTTAATGGTAACTTCTTTTTCTCTCTCTCTTCTTCCCCTTTCTTTTCCAGCTATTAGACCCTCCCCCTGTGCTTTTCAGTCTGGAAAAGGAATGACACCATCCTTCCAAACAAGTTCTCTCTCGTTTTACTTTGGCTCAGGAGTTGTGTATTACTATGTAAACAGCACCTCTTTCTCCCTCTCTTTCTCTCTCTCTTTCTTTCTGTGTGTGTTCATAAACTGTCCAGTCAGACCCCTCCTCCTCCTGCTGCTCTTATTTCTCTCTGGATTCTTGCAGCATTCTTCATTGAATGACATCAACCCTGTTGCCTCTCCTTGTAAGGTCAGACCGAGGGAACGAGGGAGCGAGAGGGGGGGAGAGATAATGGGGCTAGAGGCTTGATTAGATACAGACACTAAAAAGCGGTCAGGGTTTTAGACACAAGGAGGTACAATGATGGCTGAAGAAACTATATACTGGGTTGTTGAATAGGTAGGCTTTTTTAAACTTTATTTACTGTCAGGAAAAAAATAAGACTGTGCCTTTCTTTCACTTGTCTCAACAGGCAAAGCTGAGGATCAGATTGTAAAAGGCGTCTATTACCAAATGCGCTGCCACACTGTTATTTGCTTTGCACTATAAGGCAGTAAATATGCAAAGTAGGGCTGTCAAAGTTAACGTGATAATAACGCGTGAACACAAATTTGTTTTAACGCCACTAGTTTCTTTAACGCAATCAATTTTTCAGAGGTTGTAGCGGGGTCAGTTTTAAAGCTAGTGAAGATACTGATATCATATGAAACTAGAAAACCTAAGGAATCCATTGGTACCAAACATGTCATACTAGCTTGTGAAAGAGGTTAAATAACGCTCCAAACTTATGCTAAATTTTGGCGAGGAGAAACTATCATGGCCATTTTCAAAGGGATCCCTTGACCTCTGAACTCAAGATATGTGAATGTAAATGGGTTCTATGGGTACCCACGAGTCTCCCCTTTACAGACATGCCCACTCTATAATAATCACATGCAGTTTGGGGCAAATCATAGTCAAGTCAGCACACTGACACACTGACAGCTGTTGTTGCCTTTTGGGCTTGAGTTTGCCGTGTTATGATTTGAGCATATTTTTATGCTAAATGCAGTACCTGTGAGGGTTTCTGGACAATATTTGTCATTGTTTTGTGTTGTTAACTGATTTCCAATAATAAATATATACATACATTTGCATAAAACAAGCATATTTGTCCAACCCCATGTTGATAAGTGTATTAAATACCTGACAAATTTCCCTTTAAGGTACATTTTGAACAGATAGAAAATGTGTGATTACTTTCCGATTAATTGTGATTAACTATGGACTCATACGAATTATGATTACGAATCATGCGATTAATCGCAATTCAATATTTTAATCGATTGACAGCCCTAGTGCAAAGACTTAGATTGGTTCTCTGTACACAGTTAGTACACTCGTCAATACATTTTATGGCTCTTTCACAAATCATATTTGTTCATCCTGAAAATAAGGATGTGATCGCCCTAAACCTGGTGTTAAATGACACCTCCCATCCTGCACATTAGCCACTCCTATGACTTCATATCCTTTTATGCCTCACCCACACACACACACACACCCACACATATGCACATCAAACACCTTGGTGACTCATGCAGCCCAAACCGCATCACACTTTCAGGTGTAGTCATTGCTTGTACAATGCAAGAAATCTCTCATAACATGTCTATTGTTGAGTCCTTTTGACATGCATTAATTATCATAAATTTACATTTATTATCACATTTTTAACTGCAACATTTTGAAAATGTTATTTGATGATTTTAATTATAACACAGGTACAGTAAAAATCCTACAGAGTGAGACCGTTTCACCTCTTCCTAATCCAAATCAACTCAAGAATTCAAGATTTTACTAGAATTCTCACTTTTACCTATTCTGAGCTGAAATGATCAAATAACCAACGATTTTAATAACTTATCAATGAATAAAGTCAGTTTTCAAGCAAATATACCAAAGATTTGGTAGTTTCAGCATCTCAGTTGTGAGAATTTGCTGCTTTTCATGATTTGATGTGATAATAAACTGAATATCTTTAGGTTTTAGAGTGTCGGTCAGACAAAACAAGCAATTTCATGACACTCATTTTACATTTTTCTGACATTTTATAGACTAAACATTATTTATTAATAAAGAAAATAGGGCTGGGAAACATGACGATATGTATCATCAAAACAATGTAAAAATGTCTATCGTATATATTTTTCTGTATCGTTTTTATTGCGATATCGGCTATATTTATTTATTTTTTCTTTATAATTTCACTTAAACTGTTCATTTTGCTCTCAAGTTGTTAAAATGAGAAAATCCTCAGTGCTTTTCCTTTGTCAAATATTTAATTCACACAGGAGTATACAAAAATAGGCTTTACCATAGACAATTTTTTATTGAATTAGTGTCTTTATTATGGGCTGAATTTGACACTAATTAACATTAAATTAAAAGAAAAAGATGATTTAAAAAAAAGATGTTATTCCAGTGAACATCAAGTGTGCACTTTGTACTCTGACTCATCTCACACTTTGGTTAGATTGCCACCAACTTTCAGATCCCCTTATGACATTCAGGTTGAGTCAGAGCAGAGTTGCACTTCATTCAGGTTGTGAAATTGTAGGCAGAGTTGTCCTCCTCCACGCAAACCTCTGCAGTTGTGTAACCTGTCGCTGCCTGATTCATGACTGTGAACTACAGGGAGTGTTCTTCAGGGGTCTTTGATAGCCCATTGTCCCGCAAGGAATGTTTCCAGTCTCTCCCCACTTCCACTGGGACAAAAAAACGTGTTGAATTTCCACTCAGAGATTTCCACAGCAACTCTCTGGTGCTCCCCATCCTGGCTTGCCGGCTCTCAGGCAGGTGATATGCGAGAAGAGGTCAACGTTTGTTTGCCGTTCCAAATACCAGCCAGTTCACAAGCTGGCTTTCTGTCTGAGCAGTGACGGGAGTAAGGAAGCTGAAATGACACATGTGTAACACTCTTCTGCCTGTTTTCAGCCAGCTGCAGACATCGGGTGGTGACTGAAGTTTGGAAAGTTTGGATCAGGCAGGGAGAGGGCAGCTCCGGGGGTCCCGTGAGACTGGAGGTGAGACAAAAAAGAAAAACAGGAGGCCGTCAGAATCAGAGCCAGACAGCCTGGAATGCAGCCAAGGAATGAACAGTTCCTCACCCCCTCCCTCACTAAAGTAACATATTTCTCTCTCTCTCTCTCTCTTTCTCTCTCTCTCTGTCTCTCTCTCTCACTCTCTCTCTCTCTCTCTCTCTCTCTCTCTCTCTCTCTCTCTCTCTCTCTCTCTCTCTCTGTTTCATGCTGCATGTTTTTTTCACCACTTTTCTCCCCCAGTCCCTCCATTCCTCAGTCTGCCCCTCATACGCTGCAGTTTATTTCCCTTCCCATCTTTCTTTCCGCTCCTCCCTCTCCACCTCCCACTGCTCATATGAGTCACTACCTGCCTCATAATACCTCACAGTTAATATCCTGATCTTGGATCATGTCCGACTCTCTCTCTCTCTCTCTCTCTCTCTCTCTCTCTCTCTCTCTGGACACACTCATTTTCTCAACAAAGAAAAGTGGGAAGCCATTTGTACGCAAGGTAATGTTTTTAATTGCCCAAGTAAAAGCATTTTAAAGGCATAGATAACATGAGCATGGCAGAGTAGACTGTATAAAACAAATTGTTTGTGTTCTATCTGAGTAGTTAGAAATAATAACTTTGTATTGCTTTCCACTTTTCCTCTGTTGATATAATATGTTGCACCCACAAATCTTTTAACAATAAACAAAAAAATAAACACACTGCTCCAGGCCCTTCCCATCCCAAACCTCCCATACACAAGAGTAACAAGAAAAGACACCACAAAGAACTACAAACTGAGATTTTTCCAAGTTAAACAAAGATGGTAACATCTTAAAGATACAGTGAGTGTGTAGGATTTTGGCGGCATCTAGTGGTGTGGTTGCAGGTGGCAACCAACTGAGTTGGTTGCCAACCCACGTTACCGCAGTTTCACAAGCATGGCGTAGAACTACGATAGCCTTCGGGTAATGTAAAAATGTGAAAGGCTCTCTCTAGAGCCAGGGTTTGGTTTGTCCGTTCTGGGCTACTGTAGAAACATGGAGAAGCAGCATGGCGGACTCCGTGAAGAGGACCCGCTCCCTATGTAGATATGAAGGACTCATTCTGAACTAACGAAAACACAATAATTCTTAGCTTCAGGTGATTGTACACTAAAGAAAACATAGTGATGAATATTATATTCCTTTTCTGCTAATAGATCCCCTGAAGTGTTACACACTGTTAAACAAAGACAAAAAAACAATTCCAACACCGATACAGGGTTATATAAGGTCTTATATCCCTTTCTAAGACTGTTTGTGATCTTTTCAAGGGAAACCCAGCTGTTCCTTTCAGAAAATAATTTAGTTGTACAGAGAGGGGAGTCAGACTTTATCTCATTACTATATACTTCCTGGTAACGCATACAGCTATTTTAAAAAAACTTTCTTGGATATTCTTTTAGATATAACCAAAATTCCCTCATCAACAAAGTTCTGCATTCATTCCTATGATTTTTGTGTGTTTTTCCATAAAGTGTGAACTTCAATACAAAGAGATGTCCTCAATTCCACATCTAAAACACATCTCTGATCATTTATGTTTAGGATGTGAGATAAAGTTTATGAAGGAAGTTATAATGTAGCATGCACAAATCCTCTCCCACGTAGTATAAACATGATAAAATGTAGAAGGTGCCATGTAGATAGCGGTGCCCAGAAAGCAAAAACCATTAAGCCATCAAGAAGAAATTCCTGGCATACTTAAGACAGGATGAGCACCTGCATACTTGAGACAGAACATGGTCTCTTCACTCACTCAGCACCCTGAGGAAAAAACTCTCTGCTGCCAAACTGGCTCCCATTCAAAGCCAGTGTGAGACTGCAGTGCCCCAGTCCCCCCAGCAGGTGTCAGGCTGATACACATTACTGTGGCAGTGTACGGCCAGACTTTAAAATGCCTCGAGGGAAGAAGATTCCCTCAGAATCTCTTGACAGCAATCAGCTAGAGATGTAATAAAGGACAGCAGGCTGTGTAGATAGTGACATGACTCTTAAAGAGACGGATAGGCTTGTTGAGGAGAATGGACACATGAGAAGCTGGACACAGCAGCATCACTGGGGATAAACAGCATCAGCAGCAGCGACGGTGGTGGTGATGGTGGTGGTCTAGACGAGGAGGGCTGTAGCGAGAGAGAATGTGGGGTGATGGCAGGAGAGCAGGAAGGAGAATTGTAAATAATAGAGGAGAGTTGGGAACTCCTCGTACGTAAGCTTTTGCCTTGTGTAAGAGCTGGAGTGCACAAACACACACACACACACACACACACACACACACACACACACACACACACACACACACACGCACACACACACACACACACACACAGAGCGCAGAGACTCCAGACCACCCACACACAAACACACAGATATATAACTGTGTGTGCTGAAGAGCTAGAAACAGTGAACTGCCAGCCCAAAGCATCAACTAATAATATACATAAACTCCATCTCCCACCGGCTAAAACAAAGGTAATCACATAAGCACGGTCATTAGAGAACACCTTATTAGAGGCTGCCTCTTTTTATAACAACATTTATGTCTCTCCCTCCTTCCGACCCGCCTCCTACGCCCCTTACCTCCTCAAAAACAAACCAGAGAGAATTCCCCTCGTCTTTCTCTCCATCCCTTCATCTTTTCCTCTCCTTTTCTCCCCCCCTAATCCCTTCAGTTCTCCGTCCCCACACATATTATCTCTCCTTCTTCATACGTGAAACCCAATGCAGGCTGCCCGTCAGATACACACCCTCCCTTCCTCCTCGACACACACATACACACATTCTCGACTAACTAACTCGGTGGCTCCTTGAGGGCAGATGTGTTAACATGTGGTTCCAATTAACACATATAGTAACACATATAGTAACACACACCAACAGCAGTTAGGTTCAGCAGAGCTAGGAATGCACCGATCCGATTTTTTCAGTCCCGATACCTGAGCTTTGTGTATCAGCCGATACCGAGTACCGATCTGATACCAGTGTTTAATTAATAGGCTGTATGCCTCACTGTGTGGAAGTGACTGATCATTCCTTTAAGGCAACATCAGGCTTGACTTAAACATTGTATTACTAACTTTGTAAAACAAAATGTGACCAATAAATACATAGATATAAATTTATCTTGTTCTTTATTATTAAAACAATAAATCTACACCACCAACTTGGTAAAAAATCTTCACAACTAACAGGAATTACAGTTGAAATGTAAACCTTTTTAATGCAGCAACAAATTGGTCAAAACTGAAACAGGAATTAGAATGACAGTATATAATGTATATAGTATATAAACATAAACTTGAATTAAATAAATATCCGATCCAGCTATTTGAATCAGTAGCGGCCCGATATCCGAGCCAGTATTGGTATCGGTGAATCCCTAAGCACAGCACAGAATAAAGATATAGAGAGGCAAACTGCATCTTTTAGATCAGCAGTGTTTCCCAAACTTTTTTCTGGGGATCCACTTTTTAAAAATGACAAACCATCACGACCCAATTCACAATAGTCTATAAATCAAATTTGTAAATGAATGTTATTCACCGTTTCTACCGCCGTTTCCACATCAGCTTATA
This sequence comes from Sebastes umbrosus, assembly GCF_015220745.1. Classification (NCBI taxonomy): domain Eukaryota; kingdom Metazoa; phylum Chordata; class Actinopteri; order Perciformes; family Sebastidae; genus Sebastes; species Sebastes umbrosus. Next base: position 14,149,311 of record NC_051279.1, read on the forward strand.
TTATCTTGAGTAGGTAAACCAGCCATGTCGAAGAGATACGTTTGATAAATGAAATAAATGCATTTAGGTGGACTTAACAGGGCCTCGTGTTTTTCCTCTCATCAGTAAAACAAACAGTACATACACTAGCCTTTCATATTAGATTCAATGTTATAAGTAGGCTACAATTATCAGAACAATACGAACACTCAGGCTCCCTCATGTGGCTCATGTACTGCAGATAATATACGTCTTAAATGAAAGACTGGAAGAAATTTTGCAAATTTATTGGGCGACCATAATAAAATCTCCAGGGAAAGACTGTTTTAGGCCGTTGGAATGACTTTGTTAACGGGCTTTTCCATTCATCAGCACAGAACACGACTTGAAAGAGACAGTATCGAGGCTGTTATTCATTATCCTTGAAGTGCAACCTACAGAACAGCCAGGAGCTGATAGACAGATAGTGACAGGTACATGAAAGTCACTGATTACAGGAATGAGGTGTGTGTGTGGGTCCCCGAGATAATATTAAACAGGGACTGCCGCATTGGAATTCAGCGCAGCTTCATCACCCCAGATAGGAAAACAAGAGACGCGCTGACGGTAACACGATAGAAGTCGTCTGTGTCATGTGTTGCAAGGCGGTTTCATGTAGTTGCACATGCTTTGTTAGTGTAGAAATGTGTGTCTGTCAGAGTTAAAAAGGAGCAGACAAAGACGGTGACTGGCAGGCATCTTTGCGGACGGCCCATGTATCATGAGTGAGATTAGTGTCAAGAATGTCTTCCTCTCTGTGGTTGACCTTGTCCCGCATTGACGGTCCGTATCATAGATCACCACGTTGTCACAGGTGTTCTGTGTATGTATATATATATATATATATATATATATATATACAGGATATGTGTGTGTATGTGTGTGTGTGAAGCATGTGCATGTGTGTGATCGGGCTACAACTAAGGTTTATTTTCATTATCTATTAATTCAAAGATTATGTCCTCAGTTAATCGACTAATGGCTTGGTCTATAAAACATCTGATAAACAGTGGGGTCATAAAAAAACACAGCTATATAGAGCTGCAGTGATTAATTGATTAGTTGTCAACTATTAAATTAATCGGCAACTATTTTGATAATCAATTCAACGGTTTGAGTAATTTGAAAGAAAAGTCAATATTCTCTGATTCCAGCTTCTTAAATATGAATATCTTCTGGTTTCTTTACTCCTCTATGACAGTAAACTGATTATCTTTGAGTTGTGGACAAAACAAGACATTTGAGGACGTCATCTTGGGCTTTGGGAAACACTGATCGACATTTTTCACCATTTTCTGGGTCTATAGACCCAACAACTAGTTAAGTTAATCGAGAAAATAATCGCTAGATTAATCGTCAGTTGCAACGCTACTAGAGATCAAGGCTACATCATAAAGTGTCTTGTATTGTTTGACCAACAGTCCAAAACCAAAAGATATTCAATTTATTGTGATGCAAGAGAAGGAAAAGCAGCAAAGTCTCCCATTTCAGAAGCTGAAGCTTGCTTACAAATTGACTTATACAGTTAATCGATTATCAAAATACTAGGGCTGTCCTCAAACAGAAATTCTTAGTCGACTAACACTTATACGATTTTAAAAAAATTATTACTGAATAAAATATACTGCCCACTGCCACTTTAATGAGTATCATACTGTATTGAACAAAGTCATTGATAAACTTGCATAATTTAATGGAACAGTTCAGTTGTACAGACTCTTTTTTGAAGGGCTGTCCTTGACCAAAGAAAATTGTGGTCGACTAACACTCATACAATTTTGTTGACTAATGATTCGTTGATTTAATCGACAGATCAGTGAAACTGAGTTTCTCCACAAAGAATCACACCAAAGCACCACTTTAAATTTTGTGTTTACCAGAGATGTGCTCATAAGTTTCTTAGAAATAAGTCATTCAGCATAAAAAAAAGCATAAAAAAGCACTAATCGACTAAAGAAATCTTAGTAGACTAAAACCAAAACAACCGATTAATTGACTAATCAACTAAGAGGGGGCAGTCGATTGACTAATCGATTAACTGACTAATCGCTGCAGCTCTGGCGTGCGAGTGTGTTTGGGTCTCAGAAGTCTGTCCCAGCTTGTGCACAGGGTTAAATACATCCTACCTTTGATAGAGAAGAATGTGCAAAGAAAACAAGCAAAAATCAGGATTTCCGCAAAAAGCATGAATTGCCATGATGCGGCGCGAAGAGAGAGACTGACTGAAGGATTAGAGAGACTTGCAGACAGTGATTTACACAGAGTGATGGGCAGATGGACGGGGGAGCCAGAGAGAGAGACGGGGGTCGAAGACAAAATACTCAGTATACACCTTTTTTTTCTCCCCAACCAGGTTCAGCGTATGTGAGCCAGCAGCCCTGAGTGAAGCTGACCCCTGCAGCAGCCTCATCTCCTCCGCTCCTGTGGGACACCAACACACATCTATATATAAACCCACAGTGCGGGGATTGGCTGGATTATGTATGATTTATTACGTCTGGCTTTACCTTTTATTGCTACATCACATCCGAGCCTCTGCATCTCCCTTTTTGCATCCTCTTAAACTGAGTAGATAGTTGTCTTATTCCTCCGTCCACTCTGGAGTGCTAATTTATTTATTTTTATTTCACACAGCATCGTCTCCACACCTCTCCCTGCACATGACTCAACTGTTCTTTGCTTTCCGTCCCATCACTCCCCCCATCTGCCCGTGTCTTTGTCTCTCTGTCCTTCCATCTGTCGTGCTCTCTTCCCTCTCTGTCTTATTCGCCAAAGTCAACAAAATATGAGTGACCACGCATGCAGTCCCCCCCTACCCTCCACACACACACACACACCTCTTCACTGTCCAGACTGCTCCTGCGTCATTTGCTGGACAAACACTTACAGAAACAGCACATATGAATTTGTAATGAGCAAAAAGAGAGAGAAGGGCAGGGGGGCTTCCCAGACAGAAGTAGAGGACGAAGAAGAAAGATAGGGAGGTAGGATAGAAAAGGAAAGTAAAGAAGAGAGCAAGTGTTGATATGAAACTGAAGCGAGACAAGGGGATTTAGAGCGAAGGTGTGGTGGTGTTACAGATATAGATGCAACTCAAATGAGAGCTGTAGATAAAAGGAGCCACTCTCATTTGTTTCTCCAGGGAAAAGGGGAATTTGGGGGGGGGAGGAAATGAAGCAAGGGGAGCAAACACAAAAAGAGGGAATAGAGGAAGATGTTGGGATGTGAGTCAGAGTGAACAGAAATAGGAAGAAATAGGTGCAGAGATGACTGAGGGGCGGATCAATACAGAGAGACGACATAGAAAGAGGTGGAGACTCAGCAGCAGCGGCTCGACTGCGAAGGAAAACCCTCAGCTGTTTTTTTTTCTTCTCCAGGATTGTTTAATATCGGTGTACGTGCGATTGTGTGGTGTGCATTTTTTGTGTGATCAGTGTGAGGGAGGTAGGAGGAGGAGGAGGAGGAGGTGATTGAGATGGAGATGGAGAGAGGAGAGAGGGAACCGCTGCAGTGCATTGTTAGGCTGAGTGCACACAGGAGAGGGAGACAGAGAGAGAATCCCCCATTTTAGCTCAACAATATTACGGCAGTGCAGAGATATCTACAACAATGGCAGCCCGGCCCTCTCGGCACACTGCTATTGATCTCGTAGTGGCAACCCAATACACACACTGTCAATCTAATTGTTGTTTTAACCTCTCATTAGATTATGGTTGTTCTGATCTTTCTCGGTTACAAATTATCAAATCACATTGTCTTTGTCAGTCCCAATAACTTAGGTAAATGTGATAATGGCTTGCAAATTGGATTGATATCTCATATTAAAGGTAACATATTGGTGATATTGATACTTATTATTATTACTAAAAAAAAAAATCTGTTTAAATAATGCTAATAATGCCTCTTCTCATCTTTATTTAGTCCTAATCTATTTCCCTCAGGCATACTGACTTACTAACCGGATCTCTTCTAAGACACTGCACCGGAGAGAGAGAGAGCAGAGGGGAGAGAGAGAGAGAGAGAGAGAGAGAGAGAGAGAGAGAGAGGGAGAGAGAGAGGGATCGAGCAAGCGCAGGAGGGAGAGAGGAAAAAAAGAGAGAGCACAGGAGAGCAAGAAAAAGAAGCGCTAGAGCCGAGAGAACGAGAGAGTCGCAGGAGGAAGAGGGAGAATGCACGGCGTCTGGGTAACACTTCCACGCTTGTATCCAGGGCCTTTGTGAATACACCATGGGATGCATCGGCTCCAGGACACTGAGTAAGCCCCGCTTCTCTTCCCTCTCTCGCTGCGGACTAGAGGGGGGTTTGGGGGGGAGGAGGAGGAGGAGGATGAGGAGGAGGAGGATGGGGGTCTTGAGGGGAGCGAGGGAGACTATGTATAGACAGGCTTTGTATATGTGTGTGTGTGTGTGTGAGGTGTTTGCTTCTCTCTCTGTGCAGTGTAAGTTTTATGGTCACAGAAGCTGTGTAGGCTACACAGTATACAGGCAAGATGTCAGAGACAATATGTGTTAAAATGTGCTACTGTGTGTGTGTGTGGTTGCATCCCTCCCCACCTCCCTCCATCCCTTGATTTATGATGCTGTTTGGCAGTGTGTGTATGTGTGTGAGTAGGAGGCAGAGAGGGATGGAGAGGAGAGAGAGGCGGGAGAGGGAAGCGCTGTGATAGTGCTTGTTTATAGGGCGGTATGGCTTTGGAGAAAGAGGAGAAAGAAACAAGGGATAATGCCATTGTCAGGGGCGTTTGTTATTATTTGCATGAGTAATAGGGATAGAGGGGGATAAATGAACGAGCAGCAAAGGAAGGATTTCAGTGCACAGTGCAGGGAGGGAGGAGGGGAGACGGACGGATGGTGATGGAGAGAGAGGGGGAGAGGGAGGGGCGAATACGTGCAGGCGAGGGGGTGTGGGATTGATGGTAGTTTCCAGGTGAGGACCCTCCTGGATAAACCCAGAGATGACATGTTAAGGACTGCTGCTAAGTGGGGAAAGACTGGGAGGGGTTGTATAAATTGTCTTTTTCTGCATGAGTATAGTTTAAATATATTGCAGTGCAAAGTCAGGTCCCTTATGTCTTAGTATGTAGCATGACTCATGCTCAAAAGGTAAAAATAAACATTTCCTTTGGTGTTCAAATATGAATGAAGCACTAAGCACATCAGGCTCCTAAACATATTCGTGGTGAAGCATCGGTCTGAACGCATATTTTACGTCACTCTGAAAAGTGCATAACCTTTCCAGGGGTCATGAATGTCAAAGGCAGGTTACACCCAGGAACTCCAGTGTGCTTGTGCACGTTTCCCCCCTTTTATTCAGGGATGTCCTCGACCACAGTAATTCTGTCGAGGGATGCAATTAACGATTATTTTCATAGTCTGTTAATCTGTCGAGTATTTTCTCAGTTAGTTGTTTGGTCTATAAAATGTCAGAAAATGGGGAAAAATGTCGATCGGTGTTTCCCAAAGCCCAAGACGACGTCCTCAATGTCTTGTTTTGTCCACAACTCAAAGATATTCAGTCTGCTGTCATAGAGGAGTAAAGAAACCAGAAAATATTCACCTTTAAGGAGCTGGAATCAGAGAATTTTGATTATTTTTTCTTTTAACAAAAATACTCAAACTGATTAATAAATTATCAAAATAGTTGGCGATTAATTTAATAGTTGACAGCTAATTTATTAATCGTTGCAGCTCTATAGTCGACTAACACTCATACGACTTTGTCGACTAATCGATTAGTTGATGTAATCTCCTCAAAGTCTCACACAAAAGCACCACTTTGAATCTTGTGTTTAGCAAAGATGTGCTCATAAGTTTCTTGGAAATAAGTCATTCACCATGAAAATAGCATTAAAAAACGACTAGTCGAATAAAGAAATCTTAGTCGACTAGGAGCAAAAAATGACCGATTAGTCGAATTCTAATTCTTGATGAAGAGGATTTAAAATATATCCAGAATAATGCAAGTGCAGAAGAAGGAGTACTACAGTATGTGACACAGTTAGGGATGCAGGTGTGAACTAAATACAGCAGGAACAGTGTTTTACAGCAGCTCAGGTCGGCCAGGTTACAGTATTTGACACAGTGCAGAGCAAGAGAGGAGGTTCGGATCCTCTGTCAACACTCAGGTCAAGACAGGAGACCTTACAAAGCCCAGAGACTCCAGCTGTTATAAGTAATGTGATTGAGGAGGGCAGAAGGCTTTGGAAAGGTGCAACATTAATCTGATTGTGAGCCACTTGAATACTGATGCTCTTTTTTTATACGAGTGATCACAGAAGCTTAAGATTTCAATAAGGCGGGTCCAGTAACAGCAGTTTCTAATCAGGGATAAGTGATGAAGAGCTGTGATAAAGCAGAAGTACACTGTAGCCTGTCAATCACATGTAATAGAGCTTGTACATCTACTTAAGGGAATACAAATGTTATCCTAAACTGTGTGCACTGTAATCTGACATGAATGTTTAAATAAACAGTACTTAAGAGAAGGGAAATCAGCCGTTTTCAAGCAGCTTGTGTGCCTGAGTCTGTGATTCTCTTGTAAGCATCCGAATCAGCAGCAGACTACAGGCGTGGTTGTGTTTATCCTGGGTGAGAATGGCTTTAGTGTGCGTTATTGATCGGGCTTCTCAACTGCAGTCCACGCTGCCAAGCAGAGATCAACAGGAGGAGCAGTAGGACTGGATCTGTCTCTGTACGGGAGTAGCCCTGATGTATTCTGTCTGCCCTCCGGTAACACTATCTCTCCCAGCTCCATCATATCGGGGAGTGTGCTCCATGGTCGGGCCGTGATATCAGCTTGTACCCACACACTGGTGTAGTATGGCAAACATCATGCCTCTGTGTAATACGTCTGTACCCAGCAGGTTGAGGAAGTACTGCATTGTTTACTTTAGTTTGGATTAGGGGTGGTGAAAAGATCGATACAGCATAGTATCACTATATTTTTTATATCATTTTTTATATAATATTGTATCGATACAAGGACATCAAGTATCAATCTTTTATGGAGTGCTTTTTGTAGGCCAACCACGAAGTTAGCATTGCCCTGGTTCCCTCGACAAAAAGCCAATGGGATTTTTGAAGTGTGAATGCAATCGTCAGAAGTAAAAAGCTAACGTCAGGCTATAAACGAACTACACCACGGTCGCATGAGCGCGAGTATAAACAACAAGGATGTGAAGGCGGACGAGTTGACATTTAGTCTCATTTAGCCACTTGTTAGCAACCGCCATTTTTAAGACACGTAAAAGCTTCAGAATTCATGAGTGGGATTTAATGATGTATTTTATATAGTAGAACAAAACATTAAAATCTCTTCAGTTTGTGTTAACCACAGACCTTATTTCAGGCATCTAACTAAAAACCCATTCAAAAAACCCATTGTCCTCCAGACGAGGGACCTGGAAGTGATAAAATGCTAACTCATGTCTTGATTTTAGGCCACATTCCTGTAACACTCTATTATATAAACTATTAATATTGCAAATACAAATTAAACTTTTTGCTAACAATTGCCTTTTCAGTCCAATAAATGGTGCTGTTTTTTTTTTCTGGTGCGTTCCTGGGTAAAGTCAGCGGGATTGGCAGGAAGTTAATCAAAACAAAGATGGAGACTTCGGAGAGAGAAATCAGAAATGTGCCATCCGCGTTTCAATCAAATCTCTGGACTTATTTTGGATGTTTTAACAAGGAAGGGAAGATGGACATAACACATGCGATTTGTAAGGAGTGTCGTATGAAAATAAAATACTCTACGAATAAGAGGGCTCACCTCACACGTCACCATCCAGATAGCATTAACCGTTGATGGCTAAGCCAATGTTGACTGAACACACTTTGCTTGACAAAGCTAACTTCCAATTCTGAGTGAGAAAAGAAAATAATACAATCCATCACACTTCATGATCTGCGTCCATACAATGTTGTGGAAAACAAAGGCTTTTGTAACATAAATCACAATATATTTTATCGCAAAACGCATATCGCAAAATGTTTAAAATTGCAATGAGATCGTATCGTGACTTAAGTGTCGTGATAATATTGTATTGTGGGGCCTCGGGTTAATCCCACCCTATTTTGGATGTCATAGGGGATGTGACACATAAGAATCTAAAATGGCATCTTTTTAGTAGTAGCAATACTCATAGAAATCTGCATTATCCCCTGCAGGGACAACTCTTTACCCTACATATCACTTGTTATTAGAGGTCTGGTGGTTTGAATTGATTTAAACAGAAAGCCCCAGACATAAAAAACTCTAGGCCAAAAAAGCAGCATCATGGCAAAATGTTGCAGACAGTGATACATGTAGGCAGTGAGGATTCATACTGTAGGTGTGTGTGAGTTTGCAGCTGTTAATTCAGACCCAGTTGGAAAATGAGGGCTGACATAAATACCAGGGTTGTTCACTTTCACCTTCAGCAGTATAAATTGGTTTCTCTGCCAATAAAAAGGTTCAGTCTACAAAGAATCTACTGAAAATACATTCCTTATCATTTAAAGTAGAGCTGTCCTCGACCAAAGAAATACTTCTTACGTTTAACACTCATACGATTTTGTCGACTAATCAATTAGTTGATTTAATCGACACCGAGACCAATATGGCCAAAATCTTCTATCACGATATATGTCATTTCATATCTTGATAACAATATATATCACAATAAAGCATGTTGTTCTGGTAATTCAATAACAGTTTATATGAAATAACCACATGGTAAAGCTAATTTTTGTATACTCCTGTGTGAATTAAATACTTAATAAATGAAAAGTACTGAGTATTTTCTCATTTTAAGAACTTGAGTGCCAAATTAACAAAACAGTTTTAAGTGAAATTATAGAGAAAAAACAAATAAATACAGGCCTATAGCCTATATAAAATATATACAACAGACATATTTATATAGTTTTGACGATATATATCGTCATATTGCCCATCCTTAATCAACAGATCTGTAAAACTGAGTTTCTCCACAAAGCATCACACAAAAGCACCACTTTAGATATTGTGTGTACTGTAGATGTGCTCATATGTTTCTTGGAAATAAGTCATTCAGCATGAAAAAAGCAGAAGAAACGACTAATTGACTGAAGAAATCTAAGTCGATTAAGACCAAAACTGCAAAACTGACCGGTTTAACATTACGCTCTAGCCGAGCTGCCCCTCACCACCACTGTTACCAGTTCAGGTGAAGACACACAGTGATGTACAGCAGATGAGATGTCTGCATCCATCATCCCTTTCAGAGAGCAAAAGGCCTTGAGAGGCCGTCGATGGGGAGGTGCACATTATTCTTCTTCACGTCATCAGCGAGGAGAAGGCAGTGAGATCTACTGCAAAATAACTATAGACTGTATTTCTGTCAGTGACTCAGCTCGTGTGTATGCAGTACACAGCTTATGTATGCTTCACTGAGAGCAAATTTCCACCGCTGCACAGCTGTGTTGTTAAGTGTCAAACACAGTGTTCGTAATTCTGTTACAGAGACCATGATGCCGATCACATTTCTAGATGTAGTGTTGATAATGCTATTACCTATAATTGTGCTAAAAGCATACCTATCAAAAGCATTTTCTCTGTATCCAGTTACCAGGTCACACTTTACCTGCGAGTGCTGCTGGAATCATTAATCACTCTATAATTTAGGGCATTGTGTGCAGTGTGAAGATAACGGCTATGGGTCAGGCTGCAGTGGTGAAATTATAGATATGAATGTGGGACATCATGACAACTCTCACCTGTCTGTGCTGCCTCTAAGCAAACTCTCTTTTCACTTTCTTCAAGTTAGATTTAAGTTTTAAGGTGCCACACCGCTGACTGATTCAATAAGCACTATTCTGTTTGTGTGTTTATGTGTTTACGTGTATCTACTGACTGAAATGTGTTTGTAGTACAGAGTATCTAAAGTATCTAGTGCTGAAAGCTGGCATCAAATGTTTGCTCATATTCATAATCTTGTTTGCTTGTTATTTGATCAGATAGTTCCTGACTTCAATCAAAATGTTGCCCATTAGGCTATGTAATATAGGTAATGTTATTGTAATTGTTAAATGAAAAAAGGGATTGTAGTAAATCATTATTTGAAGCAAATCATGTTTCTATTTCTCACAATATTGTAAAAAAAAAAAAAAGGATCATTGTGGTATCATACAACTCATTTCAAAAGATCTCAAACAGTACCCAGCTTGAGTGTCTGTATGTGTGTCTGTAGGCTCACGCTTGTATGTATGTGTTCATGCATGGATCTGTGAATGACCTCAAGTTTACATCCGCCTCTTATATGATCGCGCTCTTGCTGCTATATTTATATGTGCGTAGGCCCATGTGTGGGTGTGAATATAGGCTCATTCCAGATGAGCCAGGCTTCCACAGAATCGATCACCAGCGATTAGTATCATGTTGTGCAATGAAGGTTTAATCTGTTGATAAACATATCTTGTGTGGTTACAAAAAATTAGGGCTGTCGACGAAATCTTAGTCGACTAACACTCATACGATTTTATAAACTAATCGATTAGGTGATTTAATCGACAGATCTGTAAAACTGAGTTTCTCCATAAACAATCACACAAAAGCACCACTTTAAATCTGGTGTTTACCAGAGATGTGCTCATACGTTTCTTGGAAATAAGTCATTCAGCAAGAAAAAAGCAAAAAAACCCAGACTGAAGAAATCTTAGTCGACTAAAGCTGGGGACACACCAACCAGACATCAGAGAACTAGCGGCGATGAAGGCCGCCTGTTGAGTCGCCTCACGTCGCCTTTGTTTTGGCCGACAAGCTGCATTTGAACACACCGCAAAGACTACAGCTGACGGCCAGTTAGCACGGATGTTCTGCGCCTGCGTGAGAGGAAATAACTCTCCACACCGGCAGGTGGCGGTAGTCTGTATTCGTCGATCAAAAAAGGAAACTAGAAGACTGAAGACCGAGGACGGTGGATATACAAGCTGTTGTTATGACACGTACATGAAACAAATCAGCGTTTGCCGACCGTTTTCACACCACTCTCACTCACCACTTAGCTTCATGCCAGATGGCCATGTCGTTGTGAAAACATCCGTGTATTTGAACGATCAGATGAGATGAAATGCAAAATGAAAAGAGCCTTCTGTGTTTTTCCTCTCGACTTTACTCGTTGGTTTGCTTTCCTCACTTCTATTTCTCTTCTCGTCCGCTGATTCGTTTAAGCTGAACATCCAATCAGAGTGATTTCTCTCACAGACGGGTGCCGCCGCCGATTCAACATGCTGAATTGGCCGAAAAAACTCAGACACGGGCAGACTAGAGCCGACAGTGCGGGGCACACTGCAAAAACTAGGCAGACAAACGCTCACCGACGGCCCCAAACTGTCCGCCGGCCAACTGCCAGCTTGGTGTGCCACGGCCTTTGGTTTTGACAACAACCACCATGTTTTGCAGAAAATCCTAATTTTCTGTGTAACAAATATAATTAATCCGAATGTGGTCCGCAAACTACAGGTAGCCTGAAGATGGATCTAACAGGATGTAACTATTTCTGTGACTTCCTGTGTATTCTTTCCCCGGCTGCTGCCGCCTGATCTCGTCTACTCTCCAGGCGCAGCCTGTAATACAGGCACCACTGTTGCTTTACCACTTGGTCCCATCACTCTGTTTTTGCTACTGCATTACAGAGAGGGATTACCCTGTCATTAAATTTAAAACATCCTACCCGCTAACACCATACAGACATTCAGCACACAACTGACATCGTGTCCTGCGTTTGCCAGTTTGCAGTGTGCCTGTAAACTGGTAAATCTGGCGGACTGAGGTGGAGGCTGATTGATTGGCTTCTGTCCAAGCCGAAAAGCCTTGCATACATGAACACATTCAAGGTGAATGACTCAGTGATGTAGTGCCTCAGAGACAAGGGTGGACCTGATGACCCTTACCTGTGTGGGTGTGTGTCAGCATATAGGCCTATGTGTGTAATATACACCCAAGGACTCCCATGTAGCATATATAGCAGCATAGGGTCTTTTAACTACAGATTTATGGGAGTGCCTCTCTCTACTGTGTGCTATTATGGTTTGCCTTGTCACTGGATGCCTGGTTACAAGCCATATGGGAGGGGAATTGATTAAAATGTATGTGTGTGTGTGTGTATATGTGTGCTCGCCCTTGTACATATCATTTTCAACCTGTACGTGTATGTGGCAGATCAGAAATCAGAGGCGTGTGTGTGGGCACATGATGGCAGGCGTTTCTGCAAACAATGTGACTCAGCCACAGTGTGTGTTATGAAATTGAAACATAATGCTGTGAAAGAGAGAATCTCATCTTTACAATTTGATCCATGTGTGTGTTTGTGTGAATTTATGTGCATTTTGTGGATGCACTCAGCATTAGTGCGCAACCACTAGCGCTGGTTGTCTCGGTGTTATCTGCAGCATGCTACTAACCACTTCAGTGCTGATAAAGAAATAAAGGCCATGTTCTCAAAGAGGGGAAGACTCCTTTGAATACCAAGGAGCAAGAAAATAAAGATGTCCTGCTGTATGCATAACTGGTTGATGTCCTCCGCCTCTGCAGGTTTTCTTCCCTTCATCTAAACAGATTCGGATGACAGCATGTTTTCCGTTTCAGGTCCAAATATTCATTATATATTTAGCAGGCCATTAGGATGTTTATGGAAGTGATCAAGTTGATGATGCTGGGCTGCAGCTGCCTGTGCAAAGACGCTGTTGATTTTTTAGGTACCACAGTCAGTGCACCAATGACTGCTGTAACCTATTTACCCTGTATCAGTGATGGAGATCTGCACAGGATGGCAGCCACATTCATGCTTTAACAGATTAATGAGGCGTGCCGATGACAGGGGCATGTAGATCGGGAATGCCATTTCACCAGGCTAATAGCAGTAACTCATGCTGTGCTCGAGTGCCTGTTTAAGTGAATGTCAGCGTGCATGTGTGTGAAGATTACGTCCTAAGTAGTGTTTCAAAGCTTCGACCATTGTCATGATATTCAACCTCTAAATCCGTATTCGTATGCTTAGTTTTTATTATTATACAAGTATGTAATAATAATGTATAAATCCCAAAATAGCCCATGAAATAATGAATAATCTCACAACATTATTCATTATTCATATTATTCATATATTATTCTCAGACGGATATCGCTAGTTGTGTGTAGAGGTGCATGTGTGTACAGTAGCGCGGCGGCAGCACTGTCCCGGGCACTGAAACAGGGGAGACGGAGACGGACAGACAGACAGAAGAACATGTCAGCCTGCTGAGCCGTGCCACGAAGCTTCGAATACCATCGAATATTTCTCACCGAAGCTTTGAAGCCCAAAAAATCGTATTCGGGACAGCCCTGGTCGTGAGACACACTCAGCTCAATTTTCCTCGACCAAGCTCTCCCAACCATCTGGGCTCTGGTGCTCAGCTGTGTTCCTGCTGAACTCTGAAGCTCAGTAACCCGACATCTGCACGTATCGCTGCAAGAGGGCTGCCATCCAAGCCGGTGCCCCATCGTGGCAACCAGCCCTACTGCAGCTGTCATGGTAAACAAGCACCAAGCCCCCCTGGTTCCTCTGCGTTATTGCCGCAGGGCACTGGGAGTACAAAAAAGACAGATGACTCTCAAATGCTTCCCCACTTCAGCGGGAGCCGTCAAGCCACTCCAGTCAGAGCTGGAGTTGACAGTGCAGCCGCTGCAGATCTGTGGTCGTTCGTTACGCACGGCCGGCAGCGCTGCTCCCTCTTTTTTTCTCCTCCATCTCCCCGCCCTTCCTCCCTCCCTGACTCCTTCTCGCTCCTTCTCCTCGGCTGAGCTAAGCCCGGCTCCCCTATGACCGCAGGGGGGTATCCAGCGCTGCACCGCTGTGTGTGTGCGGGGGAGGAGGGAGAGAGCCAGGGGAAGAAAAGCTGGCTCAGAGCTCTGGTCATGTGCTCTGTTGTTGTTGCTGCTTCCTCAAGGAGGGATCCTGCCTGCTTTCTCGCAAGCAGAATTACGCATTCGCTTACTGCGCTGCTGAGAGCTCAAGAGCATCACCTACCCGGGTGCAGAAACACACAGCGTGCCATGGCTTAAGAAACCACTGAGATCCTGGCTAATGACCACTGACCCATCATCTATACACATATTCGGAGAACTATAAACAACTCTGACTAATATAGACATCCAAATCCTCGTGGCTCACTTCACAAATAGCACATGCTTTGATGTAATCTCATATGAGGCACTATTATATATACATACAGCTACAAAGGTACACACACTGTGCTGAATGTTTCTGGTCCATTGCTGTGTAAAGGCTGGAGGGCTTCCCAGTGGTAGTTTACTGCTGCAGTCCAGAAAACTCTTGAGCCATATTGTGATTGATGTGTGAGTGTGTGTGTGTGTGTGGGTAGGGGGGGACTGCTAATCTACTGATTGGCCAAAGGAGGCTGAAGGATGCAGAGGGGAGAAAGCTAAAGAAAGGGAGAGAAACAGAGGAAGAGAGGGAGTGTCATTGTGTGTGTCCCTATTATACTGTATATGTTGCTGTAGGCCCGATGGATGTGTGTGTGCATATGTGATCATGTACAGTTTGTGTTTGCAGGGCAGATTTTTAACCCAGATGGGGAAAGAAATCTGGGACACTCCCTCCCGCCCAGGCAGAAAAACGAGACATCTCTCTGACTAACTGATATCAGCCCATAAGTAACCACCTCACACCGCACTCCTCAGTGCCAAAAATCAACCTCGCCTGACTAAATCCTGCTGAGGTCACACAGAGTTCATTTTTAATAGTGAAAGTAACGCTTGAATATAAATGTGTCCACCCTCTCTGACAATGACAAGTCCTGATGCAAAGTAGTTTCTTTTATTTCTACCGTTTGGGTAGGTGACCACCAGCTGATCCAGAGTCGTTCTGCTGCTTTCTTTTTCAGGAACACTTTGTTCACGCTTATACAGTTTAATATCAAAAAAGGTGGATTTGCAGCAGAGCAGGATGTACCGTCAACAGCTGCTGTTTGTGCCCTTAAACACCGCTTAGACTGTAAAAACAATAAATGGCAGTGTGGCTGGCATTTGTTGGGACTGGGGCTGTGATTTGCCCTTCAATGGTAGGTTGCTTGAAGTAAAGTAGCCTATATTATGTTTCCTAAATTGAATTTCACAGGAAGAAATATATTCAATATGAAACGCTGTTATTCTTTTGGTGCCTTCAAATGGGGCCGTGTTCACGAGAAGAGTTCATATGAACGCCCGCCTCTCGTGGTATTCCCAACCTTGTAAGTGGAATGTTTCTGAAAGCTCAGAGTTCACGAGTTGTGACGTGTCAATGGAAAAGACCCCAAATGCTAGTAGGCCTATGTGTAATGTTTTACTGTCAGGCCGCAACATATACATCCTGCATATCCACATAACGGGAAGAGGCTCGGCCAAAAGCTCATGATAACCATTTTCATCCAAACGAAACATAATTCCAACACCAAGCAACAAACTGCAAAAACGCGCCAACAGTGCATGCGCGCCTAGTAGTGCTAGAATAGCACTGCTAGCGAAGAAGAGAAAAAATAAACATCACTTTTTACAACCATAACCATAAGTTATGTCTTACGTTTGCTGTTTCGTGATCAAAAGTTGTATTCAAGGGCATTTCGCTGCTACTCCAATGTCTCTGGATAATTTCTGGGTCGGTTCCAGTCAGCCGTTTTCATGTATTCTAACATGGGGTCTATGGGGATTGACTCGCTTTTGTTGCCAGCCTCAAGTGGCCATTTGAGGAACTGCAGTTTTAGGCACCTCCGCATTTGCCGCTTGGTGAAAACACAATCTATGTCTCCACCTGGTGGATGAATCGGGGTACTGTACTCATCTTCAAAGCAAAGCCAAAAACAGCTGTAGGCCGGCCTATTTAGATGGAATTAATACCTATGTGACATGTAAATGAAATTAAATGCTGAGAAAAATCCAAATGGCGCAGACCCTTCCTGTAAACGATCATGTCTTAAACTCAACGCCAGTTACGCCACCAATTTGTAAGACAAGTTTTGTGTCTGTGACTAGGAAATTGACTTTGACATATAAAAACGGTGGAGTGTCCCTTTAAGGTAAATTTACCCTGCTGGTAATGTACAGCTATTTATACATGCAGGAACTTCATGTGCCTTCTGTGTGTGTCCAGAGGTATTTAGGGAAAAACAAAGAACACTAACTATAGGAGTACTACACAAAGTGGGTTGAGGGAAACTGGGTCGAGCGAACCAGGAAATAAAACACTCGATCACTCCTGGACGTTAACGCCAGATGTGTTAAAGATCACAGACTGACGATATATAACGGTACTTGTACAATCTTTACAACACTGAAATGAGCCCACTGAGGCGAGCCCTGGTTTAGGTACTCTATTAACTGACAAATGAAGCGAGGTGGTCCTGATTTGTAGTTGGCACACCCTTCTCTGCATGCAAGTAAAGAGGGTCAATTTCTGGAATGAAGTCTGTCCCTCGTCTCCTGCCCTCGCAGTGATCTGATGCGACTGGATGGAGTTCAGAGGGAAGGGTAATATCTGAGAGCCCAACAGAGACAGAGTGGAGCTGATGTTTCTGAATCACTGGGTCAGTGGGTCACAGACATCACTGGACATCCAGAGAGCCAACAACTCTCTGTGTTTCCTCAGAGCTGCCGAGGAATCGCTCATGATTGCCAAATGCAGCTGTGAAAAACGTGATTGGCTCAGCAGCACCCATGCAAACACACAGACACGCAGAGTGCTGATGCAGGAGTGAGCCCCTCTGAGAGTTGCTCACTCAGACCCTCTGATACAGAGAGCAGGCACCTAGAGACCGAAGCTGTGTTTAAACTCCATTACCAGTACAGTCTCTCTAATTAAACCAGTGTTGTAATTAGGATTTGGACGGCCAGGAAAGAGGAGGGATAATAACGTTCATTTATCCAACAGAGAGCGTCTATTTCGGATGACTCCCATCTACAATGTGCTGGCTGGATGGGTTCGTGTATGATCTGCCACTGACTCTTTGTAGTGCTTTATTAAGTGAAATGCATTTACATGTAGAAGAAGTTCATTAAGGAGAGAAAGACATTGGCAAACTAGACTCCATCGGAAAGATAGTAAAGCCTGCAAGTAGTTGATGGAAACTCTTTTGAATCTCCTGGACATCCTAGAGGTCATGATGGTGATGGGGAAGTGGTGGGTTGGTGACCTTAGAACTGTGAATGTAAATAAATCAGAGTTAAAGCTGCAGTGGGTAGGATTGTTTTTATAAAACGGTTACGGGTAACTTGCTAGATTTAAAAAACCTTACCCAGTTTCCAAAAACGGTATTGAACTATTATTTTGGTGTTTTTATTTTATTATTTTAGTTTTTATGCTGTTTTGTGTTTTTAAAGTGTGTTTACTGTTGTTGATGTATTTATTTTTTATTCTTATTACAACTCGGCTACCCTATGAAACTATCTTCGTATAAATTATTGTTAAGGGGAGAGATAGTTTGTGTGTGTGTGTGTTTGCTGTTGTTTTCATGGGGAGTGTTAAAAAATGTTTTTCAAAATAAAAGGGAAAAAAACAATCATGAATGTAGAGACTTTGACATTACAGGAAACGGAAAGTGCCACAAATGATGCACCTGTAGAAGACTACACATGAGAAAAGATCTTCCTGATTGAACTTTAGCCAAAGCTTTATGGATGATATGAATACTTAGTGAAGATTTAATGGAGTTAAATTAATTCCCCTCCTCTCTTCTCTCTCTCTCTGTTCTCTCTTCCTCTACCCTGCTCTCAGCGGGAGACGGTGGTGTGCCAATCCAGAAGGATGGCGAGCAGGTAAGTCTCCAGCTGGCTCACCCCTCTAGCTGACTTCCTCTGACAGTGGACTGTTGCCACTCCACCTGAGGAACCAACATGGCTGCTGATATAAAAACCGGTTTCACAGGCAGCTACATGATGAGCTGCAGCAGCTCACCCCACTGGCTCTCTGTAACTCAAGGTGCTTCTGCTAGTAGATTTAGTTAAGTAGCCCACACACGTCAATGTCAGTCGCTTAACTTTCACTACACCTCCCCGGCCATGAGACGGAGCGGCGTAGCTGGAAGACTGAACAATCATTGCTGTTGCTATATGACGTCTGTTGCTTGATGTCCATCAGACAGAGTCACTGCTCAGTGCTGGTTCAAAGCAAAACAGCAGAAGCATCACTCTCTCTTTCCCTGACTTCTTACACACCATTATGATATCCTTTTACCGCTCCTCTCCTGCTGCTTTACTGATCCCGTGCTCTAAAACTGATCCCTCTGAGACGGGACACAGCAGTGGGAACCATTTTGGACTAAAATGTGGAGAACTCTACTTCTTCACCAAATGCACTGTGGACTGATTCCATAATTTATTTATGCATCGAGACCCAGAATGCCCTTCAGTCCTACGGAGAGGAAAATAACAACCACTCTCCCCCTCATACACGCACGCACGCACGCACACACACACACACACACACACACACACACACACACACACACACACACACACACACACACACATCAGCGTTGTCAGGGCTATTGGAAGCAACATAGGGAAAGCTGCTTCTAGGGGCCCGGCTCTACCACTCAAGTGTGTTAAATCTCTCATCACACCCAGATCCTGTGGAGTGAAAGGAAGCGAAAAGAGAAGGAGCAAAAGATAGAATTACAAGAAAAAGAAGGAGTGAAAAGAGGCTGATATCGATTAACATGAGCTATCTGGATACACGCTGCTGCATGATGGAGATAGTGAACACCACCCTGGTTGTCACTTCCTCATTATGTCATTAAGCATTAAATATCCTGGTCTTTACATTCAACAGTCTGTTGACCAGCGGTGATAAGCAGACTGCATTTACAAGTATTGTTTTGAGGCACTGGTACTAATTTAGGGAGGGAAGGCATGAAGCCAGAGGAATAGTTTGACATTTTGGACAATACATTTATTCGCTTTATTGCAAAGAATTAGATGAGAAGATTGATAGGTTACCACTCTCCGGTGAGCTTAGCTTAGCATAAAGACTGGAGACAGGGGGAAAACATCTAGCCTGGCTCTGTCCAAAGCGAGCAAAATCTGCCAATCATCTAAAGCTCACTAATTAACATGCTACAGTATATCTTGTTTGTTCAATCAAAACTGAAGCTGAAAAACATTGTGGTTTTACAGGGTTTAAATGCCAGACTTTTTCCTGGCCGGTGTTACACCGAAATCTCACCATTTCTGACGGTTGTTGTCAGAAGATGTGACCCCACTGTACCTGTGTAATAAATGAGGAAAATACGTGACAGAAAACACATAAAACTAAATTGTTAAAAAACATAAATATATTTTAATATTGTTACTTTAAAGATATATTCAAAAACTAGGTACTAGATATTCAAAAAGATATAGGTACAGTGGGATCACATCTCCTGACGACAGCCGTCAGAAACGGTGACCTTGGGTGTTGCTGGCTCTCTGATGGGAGGCGGATTTTGTTAACTTTGGAGAGTCAGGCTAGCCGTTTCCCCGTTTCTAGTGTTTGTGCTGAGCTAAGCTAGCCAGCTGCTGGTTCCAGCTTTAAATTACAAACTAGAGTGATATATCATCCGATTCTAAGCAAGAAAGTAAATTAGCATATCTCCCAAAATGTCAAACTATTCCTTTATCTGAGTACTTCTTCCATCACTGCTGTTTTACAATGCAGGGTTTCAAATATATAAGAATGGAGACGCAGCTAGGAAACATGATTGATTAATTCTAAGAAAAATAAAATTGGAAAGGATATATGTGTTATAAATGTTGGAGACCAGTGAGATTTTTCCAGTTTTGTTTATTTACTAATTTATCTCTGCTCAACCTCGACTGTGCAGATGATCGACAGGAAGGTGAAAACATTTCAGCACAGCCACTAACCCACCAGTGTCTAGTTAGTGTCTGATAGAGAGGAATGGTGTGCTGCTTATCTGCTTTGTCCCCAGCATCTGCCCACACACACACACACACACACACACACACACACACACCCTCCCTCCCGATAGCCCCCCAGTCCCCTGTCTATCTGCAGCATCAGATACCGTTCTGACATCTCACTCACACTCCGCTGGCTTTCAGTGTTTTTGGCAGCACATGTAACCAGAGAGGAGACCCATTCATCCGTGGCGTATTCACTCTGCTATACATAACTAAACAAATATACTGATCCCTGTTTAATCCCCTCCCTTCTCCCTGTCATTCCGGTCCTTGACTTTTTGCCTTCTTTGGAAAATCCTGTGTATCTGTCTCTCCCATCCCGTCTCTTAATTTCTCTTCCTCTGCATGTCCGATGTGCAATCCCCCCCTCTGTCTCTCCGTCTTCTCCCATTTCCCCTCCCATGCACGTCAATGTTCCCTCTGTCCTGTCACTCTCTTACTCTTTCCTGCTCCTTCTTTCCCCATCTCTCCCTCCTCCTATTTCTCTTCCTCAGCATGGACCTTCAGAATTTTCATGGGAAGGAATCAATGTAAGTGTTGTGACACCATTCCTTCGTCTATACTATTTTTCTTCTTCCTCTATCTATTTGTTTCTTTCACCTGATTTGATTTAACTCACCCTTTAGCCATGAGCTCCTCACGACCCCCCCTCCTCCACCTTCGGCCTTACAGTTGGTCTCTTTCGGTTTATGGTGCACGGTAGTGAGCACAAGCAGACCTATCGGTGCAGAATAATAAAAGTACACGTGGAATCAGGATGAACGCAGATTGTATTTTTTTGTATTAACCCAACATCTCCATCACTTCTCTCTACTCACCCCTCTCCAACACACACTGTCTCGGTGTCTTTGTGTGTCACACTTCCCATACTCCACCCTTTTTTCCTTCCACCTCCATCCATCCCTCTTCTCCCCCTCTAGTTGTCTATGGAAGACACCACGTCAATCCTGCCTAGGCTCAAGAGGAACTCAAACGCCTACGGCATCGGGGCTCTGGCTAAGTCTTCTCTGTCAGGTGTGTCAGGTGTGTGTCTGTGCTGTAAAAACTGGTAAACCGACCCCATGTTGGCTCGGCCCTCAGCGGGCGCTGGAGTCAGCATGGTACCCGAAGCGGGTTCCCATGTATCACTTCCTCTCCACGCTGTGATAACACCCGTCAATGGCTCCTCCTGAGTCATTGATGGAATGAATTCAGCTGAACACACACAGACACACGCTCACATAGTGCATCATCACACAGCTTGTTGCTCTAAGAAAAGGTGAGTGGGGAGTGTAGTTTTCTGTGTTAAGTGTTGTCTTAAATAAGTATTAGTATGGATGGTTTAATCCAGCTGTTTTGTGCAGTTTATTTGAGTACAGTCAAATGTAATACAGGGCAGTGAAGTGCAGTGCAGCAGGGGTGTGGTACAGATTTGTCCTGTAATATATTCCTATAATTTATTCATTAATCTCATCTCCATGCGCCACCATCAGAGAGAATCAAACAACCAGGGATTTACAGTACGTGTCATCATGTGTGGGTCACATGAAATACGGAGCGCAGATATCAGCTGGTGTCAGCATGGTATAGCAGGAAATGAAGTTCTTCTTTAAAAGATGCTCTGCAAGTTCTCAGACAGACAGCGAAAGGAGAAAGAGAGCGGCTTTCTGCTTAGCCAGCGCAGCTTAGCAGAGGTGTGAAAGCTATTATGTCAACAAGCCAACCTCTCATTACTCATGCCACACAGCCACGTCACCCCAATTAACCTATTCCATCCCATGATGCACCTGTGTCAGATGAGACACATCCATTCCCTCCTCTCCTTCTCGTAGCCCGTACAGATGATGGCTTAGTCTCATTAAACACTTGAATGTCACCCCCACAACCCTTCATCATTTAGCTATTCTCATAATCCATGTTCATGAAGACCCTCATTAAATTACAGGCATTTCCATAGTAGGATTGGACTGACAATGTGTTTCTATACTGGTGTGTCTTTGATGAAGCTGCCAATATTCAATATATTCAAAAATTGACCAATTCTGTGCTCCAAACTTCCCAGAGATATTCGACAAAACTACAATCATAAATATTTATACAGTATATACTTAAAAGGTGCTAACTTTGATATCAGAGCATTAATATAGCAGCAAACAACTATTTGCTATGTAAAGATATAGAGGAGTAACGTCTACCTGAGAAGAGAATGAAGCCCTCCCTCTGTGTGTGTTGTAATCTGAGCTTCTCTGTCCTTAGTTGACAGCCGTGGTGGCTGTGCGTGCTTTTAGTGCATGTTGGCGTATGTGAGCATGCCTCACTTGCTTACTCATGGGCCGCTGCTCTGTACTGCTCTCACTGTTAGCTCTGTCAGCACTTTTGCCGTTGTTTGCACTTTTAGCACTGCTAGCCACCGGCTCACCGTCACCATGTAGAGAGCCGTTGAGAGGCGATAGAAATACTCCCAGTCCCGTATTTAGCACCTTTATTATTATTTAGCCAAATGCAAGAGTGGGAGCATTTTTATGGTGACGGCTAACAGTGAAAACAACCTCAACACTAATGAAAGAGGTAACAGTGTTAACCTGGGGGGGAACCGGAGGGTGGGTGCTACGCTTCCACAGTGGGGCCGTTGGTCGGGATGGCGTCATCAGCTGTAACCACCGTAGAGCAGTGCAGGGATGCAGCCGTGAGCTAGCCAATGGGGCACACACACATGCACAAACATGCACTAAAAGCACGTGCGGTCTGCCGGGGGATGTCAACACATCAAGTAGAAGCTCTGATTACAAAACACACAGAGGGAGAGAGACTTCATCCTCTGCTCAGGTAGACATTACTCCTCTATATCTTTACATAGCAAATAGTTGTTTGCTGCTATATTAATGCTTTGAATATCTTATAGAGCATCTTTAACCACTTCCAATCAGCCTCTATGGTAATTATCAATCATACAGTAAAGATGAAATGAATACAATTTAAATATGATGATGAAATATTAAATAAATGGCATAATATTTGAGGAGACTGCCCAGTTACATCCTCCCACACCAGTTCAGTCTAACCCTACTGGATATCCATAGTTTCATCAGTCATCACAGCATCCCTGACCAAACAACAATAACACACTTGATGATAACACTGTTACCTTCTGTTTTTCTCTCCCCTTTCTTTCCATTTGTCCATCTACCACTTCACCTCCAAACAACACACCTGCTGCTTCACTTCCTTCTCCAACTCCCCTCAACCCCCCTGCATCAACCTCCAATCCCATCCTACCTCCCGCCTCTCTCCACTTCACAACAAGCAGTTAGTCGCACCATGAAGGAGAGAGTGACCAAACCAACAGGCATGGCCCAGGGTCGGGTCGCTCACATGATCGAATGGCAGAACTGGGGCATGACGACGGTGGGTTCGGGGGGACCCCAGCCCCGCATCACTACCCAGGAGCGGGAAAAGGAGCGGCGGCTGGAGAGCGACGCATACAGTGACCTCAGTGAGGGAGAGAAGGAGGCTCGTTTCACTGCAGGTTGGCAACACACACAGAGCCTGATAAACTGTCATCAGCAGAATTATTGTGGGATTTCGGGATATTCAGCTAATGAAATATAATGCAGGTCCTCACAGTGATCCTGGCTTGTCCTTTGAATCCTGACCTCAGGTCTCCTGCAGCAGTTTGCGATCTCAGAGGCAACACTTATGGCCTGGACATCACTGGATGGAGATAGTCCGCGGTCGGGATCAAACCAGGGCAGTGTGGCTCATCTGAGTGAGGTCAACCAGGAGAGCATCACCAGTCGAGGTAAAGGACTACAAAGGACTACAAATATGACTGCAGCTGAAACTCAAAGTAGCTTGTGTTGCAGAACAATCTCACATAAAAGCAAAGCTTGTGTGTAAGCTAGATGGTATTTTAAAAAGGATTAACAATATATTATAAGAACATTTGTCATACAGCAGTTGTGAAGGACGTATTAAGATGTTACTAAAGTAATTGTAACGGTGGTGAGCACTGTCGCCTCACAGCAAGAAGGTCACAGTTCGATCTCTGGTTTGGGCAGGGCCTTTCTGTGCGGAGTTTGCATGTTCTCCCTGTGTTCAGGTTTCCTCCAGGTTCTCGAGTTTCCTCCCACCACAAAAACATGTATCCCCATCCCGAGTCCTGTGAATGGGAGGCTTGCATCAGGAAGGGAATCCTGCGTAAATCTATGCCAAATCAAATATGCGAATCATAAAATCAGATCTCAGATGACCCGCTGTGGCGACCCCTAACGGAAAGACGAACAGCAGCAACTTAAAGGGACTGTTTGTAACTTCTTACACGTATAAATAAATCCGGGTCGGTGTCCCATGCACGCTCGCGTGTGGTTATGCTGTGCTTGCTCACATTTACGTAGCGCGTGCACACGGGCGAGCGCGAGCAACAGGACACTGATTTCCGTTGACTTAACGGCCACAGGTGTTGCTGTTATAACCAATTTCTGATTCTTACAAACAGTCCCTTTAAGTAATTGTAAAAAATAATCAATTAAACGTTAAAGTAAAGCAGTTTTATCAGCAAATTGTACTTAAAGTTCAAAGTATAGGTTGTGCTGCAGAATGACCCACGTCAGTGTTATTATGTTATATAAATATATAAGTACTGTGTATGCAGTATTGTTGCAGCTGGTCAAAGTAATGATAATTTTTTGTGTAGTTGAATATAACACAGTGCATCATATTTGATCCCCTGATCATATGTTTTGTACCTTGATCTTTAAAGTTAAAGTAGCTGTAAAATCAATGTAAGGAAGTAAAAAGTACAATATCTGAAATTTAGAAAAAGTATAAAGTAACATAAAATGGAAATACTCAAGTAAAGTACAAGTACCTCAGAACTGCACTTATGTACAGTGCTTGAGTAAATGTACTTACTTTCTTTCCACCACTGGCATGCAGGATATAATGTATATATTTAATGAAATAATGCATAATAGTGTATATTTGATATAGGTTATAATATAAGTCAGCAGGCAGCACTAAAACAGCTGTGTGTCAATGTGAGTGTTTGTGTGGATGCAGGTAAGCAGCTCGCATTATAACATGTGTCATGTTGCTTAGTAATGAGAACATACTGTTCGCTCTCCTCTCTCCAGGCTGGAGGGGAAGCTCATTATTAATCTCACATTTCCAACATGGACTGTTGGAAGGTAAACCCAGACACATTGCATCTGTATAAATAAGGATTTTGGATATTTTATTCCACTTCTCATGAAGTTAGAGGTGCATTATAATGAGTGCGTTGTTGTTGTAAGATAAACCTCCTTAAGGATATGACGCTTCATTAATGCATTTGCATCAAATTGTCTCTTTTTTTAGTCAAATAAACTCTTAGCACACGGTGAAAATGTGTTGCTGTGTTTACTCTTGGGCCCAATTTATAGCTTTCCTCTTGAGAGATAGATAAACTGCACAAAATCAAGAGTGCGTCTGCATTATACAGTTTGACACAAGCGATGAATCAACCGTGGACGGTGTGCCAGTGTTCAAACTGTATTCAGTACATCTAGGAGAGCTTCTGTCATAACACTTATTCAGCCAATGTGGAGATTTGTTCTGCAGTGAGTGAGTTTTTTTTATTTAGCTCCCAGTCAAACCTCCTTTTTCTGTTCAGCAGGCCAAATCAAAGCCAGAAAGCAAACTGATTTAGTTTGCTGCGCTTCAAACTCTTCTTAATTGTATGATAACAGCTGGAACCAGATTACCGAAACTCAATTAAAGGTCCAATTGTTGTTCACTAGAGGAGGGATTTTTAGCAACTTAAGCTGAAATAAATGCTGATGTTTTACTATGATTTGTTTGGGGGTTAGTTCTTGCAAAGTTCTGAGTTAAAACCAAACAATCAGCAGCACATTTATTGATGTTATGAAGATTATATGATCAGGATGATTCAATCTATTGTGCTTTTTGCAACTATAAAATATGACCAAAAACATGTAAAATGTTACCATTACCTCTAATAGCATCTGCTGCCTTTTTCATCCTTTCCAGATCAGATATTGCACCACTCCTCAGCAGAGGTGTGGCCTCACACATACGTCGCCCAGGGCCACTACTGCCTCTCCTCCTCTGATGCCTGGGAGCCCATCAACAACGATCTCTCCGGCGTGGCGTCTCCCCCTGCTGGCTCCTACATTATGGGGTCTGCTGATGGGTACGACGGACAGGCTCGCTTCCTGTCACAGCCGCAGCCGCAGCAGTACACTCTCCAGCAGCAGAATCAGCTACAGCAGCTGCAGCAGATCCAACAGATCCAGCACTACCAGCAACAGCAGCTCCTGCAGTATCAGCAGCAACAGGTGGAGTGACACTTCTGTGGGTGTAGCCCCTGTGAGATAGTAGATGGAGTTGAAGTTTAGTATGTGAGCATGTTTACTGTTGCTCTAAGTCACTCCAATAATGCACAAACCTGAGCAGACCCAAAGAATCAGGAGTTTGTGTCAAAATATGGTCACTGTCAAATTTGGGTTATTTTCATTTTGCAACACATGATACTTTTTGTAAGATACGATACGACACGACACGACAAGATTGCGATATGATATGATATAAGATAAGATAAGGATACGATAACATTACGATATGATGCGATACGATACGATATGATACGATACGATAAGATAAGGATATGATAAAATTACGATAAGATTACGATACGATACGATACGATACGATACGATACGATACGATACAATACGATACGATACGATACGATACGATACGATACGATACGATACGATCCAGGTCCATATTTTCTTATAATTTAATAGAAAGAAAGAAAATGTTACTCTAAACTAAAGGTGCTGTGTGTAGGATTCGGTGGCATCTAGTGGTGAGGTTGCCAATTGCAACCAACTGAAACCTCTCCATTGTGCCAAGCGTGTAGGACAACTACTGTGGCCGACACTAAAATATGAATGTCCCTATCTAGAGCCAGTGTTTGGTTTGTCATTACTGCCAAGCAGGTGAAATATAGAGTGATATTGTGGTTTTAGCTGACGTGTGTTGAGCGATGCTCGTTCATGTCTATGTAGAGCGAGCACAAGCGTGAGCGCGAGCAACAGGATGCTGACTTCGTTGACTTAACGGCCACAGGTGTTGCTGTAACAAGCATTTCTGATTCTAACAAACAGTCCCTTTAAATGGAGCATTGCTTTCCAGTAATTGATTTCGAGAGTAAATTATTTTTAGAAATCATAACTTCAGCACAACTATCAAGAACACTAGCTCTTGCTTTAAACTGCAAGTCAGAGGCAGAATGAAATGATAGGCCTGAATCTCTGTGCACAAAGAAAAGCAGTATTGATCCCTGTCATAGTCAGAAAGAGGAATACTGTAAACCGTTTGCTGTCTCGTCTTCCTAAACTATTTTCTTGGCTTTGTATATTTTCTCAAACTGCTCGATGCTGTGTCACCTCTGACATGGAGAGATCTCATCTCTGCCTCTAACTCTTCCCCCTCACCCTGTCTCTAGTCTCTGGAGCAACGGCTGCACAGCGCCAACCAGTCTTTGCATTCGACGCCCAACAGCACCATCCACAGCCTGGTCCATCCCGCTCACCCGCCGCTGGTGGATCTGTGGAACACGGGGCAGATGGAGGCCTATCAGACGGACATCGGAGGCTACATGGGTGTGGCGGCGGTGGTGGAGCCGAGCCTCTGTGTTCCCTCTGGAGAAGAGATGGGAACGGAGCACTCCCCGCTGCTGGAGCAGCAGGAGGAGGACGAGGTCAAGGTGAGGTGAACGCAGGGTTAGATTACATAAAATTATATCCTCAGGGTTTAATATTTGAAGCAGTGTAAAAGATCAGTGCTTTTATTCTATTAACTACAAATCATGAATCATTCTTTATTTTTCAAATGACCTCACAAGTTTTACAGATTTATTTCTAATCATCGAAGCATGATTAGTTGATTAATTAATTAGTCAATCTCTATTTTCAGCTTCTCAAATGTGAGGAATTGGTGCTTTTTTCACACATTAATCACATAATCAAAGAGAGTACTAGATAAATCCATAATGTAAAAAGGTCGTTAGCTGCAGCAGTAGTAAGTGAGCAATCAGTCACCTTTACCTTTTGCGAAAAGTGACGTAATTGTCACGTAATAACAGGGACTGGTTTGAAAATCCTGTTTAATTGGTGTCTTGCAGGGAACTCTTGCTTCCAGCAACCTCCTTGAAGGGGCGCTCACCGTGTTATAACAGTTGGATAATGTCTTTTGTGGCTCTGGAGGGAGCTTTCCAAAGTACGGGAAATATAACCCAATTGTTAGCAGAAAGCCTGCTACTGGGTTTGAAAGAAAAGGACATTTATGATAAATGCATTGCATTATGGGTATTGTAGGATAAAGAGTTTTTGGAGCTCGACCCGTACTAGGAACTAAACATCCAGCCCACTCTCGTTCCCAGGGAGTCAAATACAGACGCTTTGTCACGGCCATCAGCGTTCGATACCGCAGCACAAGGCACCCTACAGCGCTGGTATGAGACGCACAGGGTGTTCCATAAACTACAATATAAACCCATCCACGGCAACAGTAAACGCACAGAGAAGGTGCTGTGGTGACGTAGTATAACGAGCGAAACAGACACAACGGGCAGATGGGAGGGGAGATGGACGGGTCCAACAACACAAGGCATCCATCCAGGAGAACGCTGTTTGTTTCACTTTACAATCAGCTGTTCGTTGGTGTCCCGTGTTCACAACGTTAAGTTTCATTTTCACTGTACAAACGTAGTCATTTTAAGTCCAACCATGTTGTTTTTTCCTAAACCTAACTGAGTGGTTTTGTTGCCTAAACCTAAGCAAGTGTTTTTGTTTAATTCACAACATTAATGGTATAATATGTAACCGTTGTCGGTAACTGTTTGTCAACACACCGCATTCAAAGTTGGCCACCCCTCCACAGCTCAACGAGCTGAGAGGGAGCTATAGAGTGACTGAACAGAGAAAGCGGTGATAGTGAGAAAAAAGCTGCAAATCGGAGAAATGGAACGTTAAATTTTCTGATTGTTTCCCGCTGGCTACGTTCTAAAACACACAACTAACTGCACAACCCTGCGGGAAGGTGCCAAGTTGCTGGAAATTGAATGAAAGCATGCAAGCTTCCTGGCTGTGGCTCAGTGATGCTCTCATCAAACTACAGACACACACTGATCATAGCTGCACTCACAGCCCAGAGAGGAGCAGGGGGAGCACTGTAACACATGCACATAATAACGTCCGCTTTGTATCTAACAGATTAAAGGGGGAGGTTGTGCTTTGGTATCAGAAGCCCAGGGGCGTGACAAAGCAGAGATATTTGACCACCTGAACGGGCTGCATACCCTGCACGCTGTTATTGGCTGGGGGTTACATCCCCGCGTGGGGCCTAAAGGCTGTTTGCAGACGCCCAGCAGCGTCCAGAGTAGAGCAAAATAATAAGAAAATACAGGCAGAGGGCTGCAGGGTCTCTGCAGAAACAGACACCACCACACACTCCTAGTGGGGCATGAGTGATGATTGAGAGGGATTATTTTTCTATCATTCTATACATTGATTTTTAGTTAATTCTTGCATATTATACCTTTTAAGCATGTGTTTACTGCAACAGTCATGCAGAGGGGTCTGACAAAGCGTCAGTATGCGACGAGTTGGGATGAGAACGTGTTGAAAATCAGGATGTCTCAGGCCTCTGTTGCTTCCATTATGACTGTGATTGGGACTTTCTTTTTTCTTGTGAGTCCCCTTCTTTATGGAAATGCATAAAGCTTTTAAACAGCTGGCTCAGCATCTTGAATGCTGAAGCTTCCTGCACGCACCAACAAGAAACAGTTTGTGACTATTTAACAAACCCACAATAATGGCCTATATTTCCATCATGGTCAACTAAATGTGACGGATTCACCATTTAAAGCAAATCTTTCACAGTTGTTCTTTATACTCTGCTGGTTGCCTGAAAGATGGGAAATCAGTCTATAAACTGTTGGAAGTCAGTTGGCAGTAATATAAATAATGTAAAACTTGCAGTTAATGGTAAAAATGTATGGACCATTACTGTTTACTGAACCTTCCGTGTGTCTCCGTCTGTCCTGGTCAGGAGGACGAGATGACACTGTGCATGGAGCCAGAGTTCGCCTCGTTGACTCCGCCCACGCAACAAGGGGATGCCTCTGGTGGCAGTAGTCCGGGGCAACCGCCGGCTGAGCCAATCACAGAGCGGAAGTCCTCCGATGTCACCTCCAGCTTCGTGCAGACGAGAGAGGAGAAGGAGGAGGAGGAGGGGCAGGGGCCAGCCGCTTCCATGGCAACCAACTGAGTACCTGGATGTCAAGAGACTCCTTATTATGAACTGACTAGGGAGTCAGCGAGGAAAGAACATAATAATACAATATATATCTATTAATCTGTTCCTTTTCAGGTATCAAAAACTTTTTGGTTGAGAGATGAACTCTACAAAAATGGTGAAAAACAGATTTGGAGGTGGACTCACAATGAGCTGATGCAACAAAGGACACCTATTTCTTTGTAAGCCCTACATCCCAAAGGTAACTGAAGAGGAGTGAGGACGGAGAAACTGAAGAAGAGGAGGAGAAGGAGGAGACACTTCCACCAGGAAAATGACAACCACGTTGACATGAAGAGGAGGGGAAAGGAAACATGCATGCTTTTTATGAAGACAAGCAACTCGACCCTGTCATCGTCTTACAATAATAATGAAAATCTATCATAATAAAACATTATAATAAGAATAATTTTGTAATAAAGCAAAAAAAGGAACAAATCTATGTATAAGTGTATGATAAGATATAATGGTTTTCCTGTGGGAGAACTACTCTGTTTACAGCTGTTACTCAACATGTTAGATAGCGTTTAATCAGATTAATTTCCCTGTTGCATCAAACACATGCAGTAAACTTTAGGAAATGGCAACCCAGATAATTTCACGTGTAATTAAAAGTCAGCGTTTCAGTGAAATGCAGATTAACCCTCTAAAATAATGACGTTGTGGCACCAGGATGCCCGAGGCACAACCCAGGGACAGGCCTGTCCTGCTGACTGCACACACTTCAAACTGCACAGATAAGGATTGTACTGTAAGATAGTGTGCTTCCTACTGTTTCTCTGTATGCATGTTTCTTCAGAGCACTATGGAGTACCTGTATCATACAGCACTGTATAGACTTTGCACTGAACCAGAGTATCCCAGGTGGGGCCGCAGTGGGCCTGCGGTGAGAGGAATAAAAGACAGAGCTGCATAAGCGAATCTCTTTTTGCACTGATGCAATCCAACAGATCAGAGGTTGCCTTTGAACTGTTGACGTTCCCACTCTGACAACCAAAACCGAGCCACTTGACAACACAAACCCTCAACTGCTTTTTTTTTTTTTTTTCATAGACGTAGTCGAGGATGATAACCACTATTTGAATGTACTGGAAGACGGATGGCAGTACATGAGCGTTTGTTTTGTTTTTGATGTGTCCTCGCGGTCCACGTGGAGAGAGAGTCTTTCTTAAGAAACAAAAGATAAACAAGTCTTTCAAAACGTGTGGGATGAAGCTGTTGGAAATGGATTCACTGCTGGCTCCACCACTACACACACATACACACACACAGAAAACACACAGATATCTAAATTGTAACCAGCAATAGACAGACAAAACACTGGCGTCCCAACAGACCAGTGTCCGCTCTGTCGTATAGATGTAAATATTCTGAGTATATATAAAAAAAATCGCCTCTCACTTACAGTCACAACTGTTCTAGTACAGTATGATTTCTTTATTTTTTTACACCTCTCAGTCCCACTTTATTTTGGGAAGCTTAAAATGTTAGGCCTGAATTTAGTTTTTCGTACCGCTACACAAAGACAAATGAAACGGAGGAATGTTTGTGTTGTAAATAGAGCGATCACTCAAACTGGAGTGTTTTATCAGCGGGGGGAAAACGAAGACGAACAGTAGTAGGTCCGAGTTCAACGGGGGGGAAATTACAACCCGTGTGCTGCTCAATCAGCCAATCAGGGAATAGAACAGAAGACGAGGAGTGAACACTTGAGCCGACTAGATCAGTGTCTTCCTGCTCATCGTGATTACTGTGAAGCAGCTGCCTGGAGTGTGATAGTGAATCTAATGATGTTTGAGGAAGCATGTTTTCATTTGTTTTTTTCCCTTTCTTTCGCCTGAGGAAGAAGGAGTGTTTTCCAGTGAAGAGGTTAAACAGACAGTGAAGACTTTCTGTGCATGACGGACTTTACAACAACACACTGTTTCCATCTCTTTTCCCTCTGTTGGGGAGCACCTTCTCTCACTTTGATGATTGTGTGAGAAACTTTTAAGATAAACAACAACAACAAAAAAACGGCGGTTTATTGACTTGAATGAGTTTATTTAACGATTGCTTCTTTATGCAATGTTGGGGACAATGTTTATTTTTCTACGGACTTGTTGAAATCCCTCCCAGTATAAGTTAGAATAGTTGTCACGGCTGTAAAGCCGTCCTGTTTCACTCTGGTTTTGAGCACTTTACACCAAGAAAAACACACCTTGTTATTAAGAGATTAGAGATGGATAGTTTGGCAGCTCTCAATTATTTTAACAAATCATTTTATTTCACTACAAGAATCCCTGTTTAGTGACTCGTAACAACAAGAGGGCTCAAAACTGCAAACAGAATGTCTTTACACAGTGGCACATATTCATTTATTTATTGAACAATTACTTGGTGGGGAGGAATAATGTGACAGCTTGTACAGAGTCTATGATTTCCATGTAGGCAACAACCCTCCTGGGAGCAGTATCTTTTTCTTTACGAGTCAGTTTTAAAGATGTCACGTGGCGGAAAGACTATTGTTTTATATTTGTGCACCCGATTCGACTGTTACCAGGCCATTAAAAGGCGTTATCGGTCGCTATAACCATCACGCCCACTCGCACAGCAGTTTCTGAAATAGTCCCAAAATGTAATGATTTGTGTCTACACACACATTTGAACTGGGAAGTCGGAATTTCTGAGTTCGCAGTCGGAAATTTCAACTGGAACGCCCCCTTAAGTCGTACAAACCTCATCAACCCCAACCTCAAAATCCAAGATGGCTTGTCCGCACATTAAACAGTAAAAAGAAGCAGTAGTAATATACTGTTTATAACACTTATGTCTTACTTGTGTCTCATTAAATCAGCCGTACACACAGTACTGTTCAACTTCTATCTGTGAACATGTTGCTATGGTGTTTGTATGCACAAAATACCGGAGTAATGCATTGTTATCAACTGGTATAGCTAACAATGGCTAACCAAGCTGGAGCAAACCGCATTACATTTTCCAACTTGTACTGGAATGCGGTCGACTCTGGTGTGACATCATTCCCGGCTCTGACTTCCGATTTCCGAGGTAAATGGAACGCAGTATTAACTGCAGCGCCTGACTTCCGCTTCTGCTCCTGTCAGTATTACTACGGTCGCTAGAGGTCGCTGTCGTGTTCTTTTATACCTTCTTTTGGAGATCTACCATGTGAATAGACAATAGAACCTACTAGTGGGTGTAGTTGACCCCTATTGATCCACACCTATGGCGCTTATAGTGAATGCTAACGCTTATTTATTGGCCTGACAACAGTCTAATAGGCTGGTTTGTTGATGGCGAGAACTGCGAGGCTAATTTGGGTTTGACTATTTAAAAAAACAGATATTAGTTTGTAATGCGTGGACTTGATGAAAAGACACTGCTTCAATTTGGGTTATTTTATTGCTTTTTTCTTTTTGTTTATCAAAATCTCAA
This sequence comes from Sebastes umbrosus, assembly GCF_015220745.1. Lineage (NCBI taxonomy): Eukaryota > Metazoa > Chordata > Actinopteri > Perciformes > Sebastidae > Sebastes > Sebastes umbrosus. Next base: position 14,183,055 of record NC_051279.1, read on the forward strand.
TGAATGATTAAACTAATAACAAGAAGCCAAATATATTTCTGTGGATGTTAAGGTTTACTGATCACATCTTTGTTAACCGACCGGTTTGCAATTGAGTTCCTCTTTTTGTATAATCCTACTGCCATCTTCCAAGAGTTTCAGTACCTTGTCTTCAGGCACGACGCTCAACATCTGCTTCTGGTCCTCTGCCTTTCTCCTTTTCTCTCTCTCTTTCTATCTCTTTGTATCTGTTCTGTATATTTGTGTCTGTCTGTATGTCTGTCTGTCTGTCTGTCTGTCGGTGTACAGTAAGTTGTCTTGTTGGAAGAATCACTGCCTGAAAAAAAAAGAAGAAAAAGAAGTTTTCACATCAACCAAAGGGGATTTGAGGCAATCAGACATGTAACATAGATATGATTTGGAAATGTGTGGCAAAAAAAGGTAACTGCTGTAAAAAACGCTGTAAAAAATTGGATGGCTTCTGTATAAAATTGGATTTATTTGTTTGAAATGAGGCAGTGTGATACCAGTGTACACTCACACCTATGCATGCTTGCTGGACGGTTGTCACAGGATGGTTCTTCCACGTGGTGCCCCCTCTCTCTCTCTCTCTCTCTCTCTCTCTCTCTCTCTCTCTCTCTCTCTCTCTCTCTTATCTCTCTCTCTCTCTCCTCTTCTGTCAACAACTCTGTTTCTTCCTGTCTCTCTTCCTTTTTCCTCCACGACAGAACCTCCTACACCCCCTCCAGCTCCTCTACCTGTCTCCTCTTCTTTTCCTCTGGTGGAGAAAGAACAAATAAACAAACCAACAAATGGCATTTCCTGTGCTCATGTGTGGATATCTTTTCCAGGGTGTAAATAATTAGATTCTCACACTTTCACCTCATGTGATACGTCTTTTTTTATAACCACTTTTGGCAGCGGCCGGTGTCTCTGGCCAGCTCCTTGGTGCTTGTCAGACAAAACAGCAATCACCAAGGAAGTGGCAGCAGTGTAATCCAGCCTGTCATGCTTTTCCAAACACATTCCTCTCCAGTCCTTATCAGGGATTTTATGCCAGGAGAATATGAATGACAAATTCTCAGAGACAGGCCTCCTCTGTGGGGACGAGCTGCTTATTTGTTCAAGCTCACATAGGAGACTGAAACACACTGTTGACCTTCACAGCACAAAGATGTTTGTATGCTCAGAGATATTCTCTTTACAAGCCTGAAAGCTGCAATGCTGATACAGTGATTTTTCCACCCACGCGGTCGGTCCACCACTTTGGTCCAGACTGAAATATCTCAGCATGAATGGATTGAAATTTGGTGCACACATCGGACTTAAAACAGCCGTGCATTAAAACAAGGCAAGGAGCTGCATGGGTGAGGGGTGTTGCGTCACGCACAGGTGAGATATCAAATACTATCCAGGAAGGCCCCTTTGATTAACGGATACGTGAGTCTGAAGACTCAGCAGACGCCAGTTGCTAATCTTTTGCCTCGAGCTAAACAGTAGATATAGAGCGTTCATGTTAGAAATTAATCTACAAGGAATGTGTGCTTGCATGTATTTGATTGGCCACTAAAAAGCCTTGCCGGATGACGTTGAGGTCACGCAATCGAGCCAGGTTAAACTTTTTTGACTCTGTGTTGTGTTTTTTTGCTGGAGCCCGGTGTTTGTACCCTCACTGCGTCGCCGGACTCATTTTTCGTTTTGTCTGAACACAGCTACTTGCAAAACTCACATTCCCATCAGTCTCAGCTGTGTTGTGCTAATTAGCAAATGTTAGGATGCTAATATGCTAAACTTTAATTGTGAACATGGTAAACATTATACCTACTAAACATCGGCATGTTTTTAGCATGCAGAGTCGCTAACGTGACCGTAGTTTTTCTTCTAATCGCCATTTTTATTGTTGTAGATACGTAAAATAAGCTAGTAGACAATTTTAATATTTATTATCTTTAAAAATTACAGACTGGTAATAATGATTTGAGTATTTACAATACAGCAAATATCTGATTAATTTAAAATTAACCTCAATCAGTAAACTTTAAATGCATGATCTCTTTGACCTCTGGGTCAAATTCATTAAGTCTTCATCAATATAATATGTCATTATCATACAGTTCATTGCTGTCAGTTAATGTTTGTTCAAAGGTGAAATTAACAGACACCGATATATGATGTGCAGCTGCATTCAACATTTCTAAGATATGGATGGACATTGATCATTCATGATATGTCGGACTGAGCGTGTTTGTCCGTCTGCAGTTCAAAAGACACAGGAAGGCACCTGAGTGAAAAAGTGAGACTGTTGTAAGAGTAGAAAAAAGAGTTCCAGGAGCTTTGTATGCACTAGCTTGTCCTGCTCGCTGAGAGCTGAATGTCTATAGTATAGTTTATAAGGCTACAGGTGAGCCTGACTCCTCCACCCAGACAGCAGCTCTGTCTCTGGGGGGAAAGGAGTGAAATCAAAGGAAGGTAAAAGTCTCTTCTCTTAAGCCCAGTCTATATGGGCTCATCTGACTCCTCGCTCTCCCGGTCCTCCTCCTGCAGGGAGGATAGTGTGTGGACGGGGCTGGTGGGTGACACAGGGGAGGCAGGAGGTGAAGGTGAGGTAGGGGACGAGGTAGAAGGGGACGTTGGCTCCTGTGTAGCACCGTCAGCTCCTCCCGTGGGGGCAGAGCTGCTGCTGGTGCTCCCCACGCCGCCAGGGGACAAAGGATCAGTGTCACAACCGGGAGCGTCCCTGGAGGACGACGCCTTCTCTTGGGAATCCTCCTTGGACTCCTTCCTCACCGGTTCACCCTCCATCCTGCTACCCTCCCCCCACAGGTCTTTGTCCCGAGTGGGGGAGGACGGGGTGGATGAGGGAGGTTGATGCTTCTTGGCTTTCCTGCTGGCGTCTCTGAAGCTGGCCAGAGGGGGACGAAGCCTCACCCCGCTGCGAGTCGAGCCCTCTATAGCTTTCTGTAACTGTTAGAGGAGAGAAAGAGGTTCAAACACATAAAGCAAAGAAAACGTGTTGAAGTGACAATTACTGAAGTGAACATCCGGGGAGATGAGTTGAGTGAATCAGAGCGTAAAGCATGATGCACCCTGTGACAGAACAACTGCCCACAACATCACAGCTCGCTGTCCTGCTGCGTTACAGGATCAAACCAAGAGAGGTGACAGAAAACGTGCAGGTAAAGAAAAAAATGGAGAGAAAAAATGTGACTTTACCTCTTTCAGTGCTACGACACCGACCAGCTTTCCAATACTGGTGACATAGGCATGACTGAGACCCAGCAGAGAGAACAGAGTGTGGGTCTGAGTAATGAGAGAGAGGAGGACATGATCCAGTCAGTGTTACATGTGTTGTTGTGTAGCAGTGCTCTGCTGGCATGGCTGCACTGTTCCTCGTAAACAACTTGTCCCACAAGTTAAAGAGAAAATATCTATAGAAATATAGCACAGGTTACAGCATAAAATTCAAGATTCAGGATTCAAAGGACATAAACAAAAAAAACTTAAATGAGTGCTCTAGCAATTTAGTACTGCATTTCCATAAGTTGGGGGATTCACGAGACACAGAATTTGAAAAATGGTCAAAATCGCTGCAGCAGAGGCTGAAACATCCCGACTTTTACTGTCTAGTATGGATCAAGTTCCAAAATCACTGGATCCTACATTTCCCATGATGCACATCTTTCATAATATGTATTAATTTTGTCATATGAATTGTCTATGTTGTAATTTCATTATGTCGTTACTCTGAACACACAACATTTATTGCACGTCTGTCTGTCCTTGGAGAGGAAAGAGGAATCCCTCCTCAGTTGCTCTTCCTCCATTTTTTTCCCCCATTAAAGGTTACCTTTTTTTTGGTTAAGTTGTTCCTCCACTGCGAGGGTCATAAAGGACAGAGGGTGTCATATGCTGTGCAGATTGTAAAGCCCCCTGAGGCAAATTTGTGATATTGGGCCATATAAACAAAATTGACTTGACTTGACATTAAGACCCTCACTGCACATGTTTTTCAAACTCCCTCTAGAGCCATACAAGATATTATTCAACTGTTTCAACAGGCTGAACTTGATAATATAATAATACAAACAGAACAAAGAAGTAATGAGACACTTTAGGAATAACTAGAATTACCGCCTTGCGGTTGTATGGCTCTGCCAACCAGTCAAAATGCAGTTTACATCCATGTCTGTCCAGATGTCATCACTTAATTTGTGGGAAATTGTCATAATTATACATTCTTGAGTTAAGGCCAAAAACGTGTTTCGTGAGGTCCTGGTGACCTTTGACCTTTGACCACCTAATTATAATCAGTTCATCTTTGAGTCCAAGTGGACGGTCATGTCAAATTTGAAGAAATTCGTGCGTAAGGACATCCGCAGCTGTCCAAAGCTATTCAAATCCACCTATCAGCACCTCTAAGTAGGGATTCAGACCAAAAGTAGCACAGGGGGCTGCGTTTGTGGGAAAGTGTTGTGAAACAATGAAATACAATCCACGAAATCAAGCTGGAGTAACTGATTAGTGCGTTGAAAGGCTTATCAGATGCCAAAACATTGCATACGTACGGTTTGTAATACTCAGAGACAAGATTTTATAACTCCTGTTTGTTTAAACTGTAGTATAAAACATAAAGTATTTCCCAAAATGTCAAAGTATTCCTTTAAAATCTGCTGCTTTAAAATATTAAATGGTAATTGTCCGTGATTTATAACTGCATAATCAGTGTCTGTACATGACGTCATGTCACCCAGGTGTTGCTGTGGTCACCTTGTGAAGAGAAGTCCTTTCCACCAGCTGAAACGGGGAGGGGTCTATACGTATCTGCTCCATATCGATTGGTTTATCCAGCTCTTCCTCTTCCCAGGCTTTGATCTGCATCAGCCAATCATAAGGCAGAGATAGACTCAGAGTACACAGAGTGTCTAATTATTGATTTGGATGGTTTGGTTGTCTCACTGTTGAATGAGTGGACGGTGAATCGATAAGGTACAGTACCTCCTCTGGGGACATGGTGTCCGTCAGCGGAGGAGGCGTGGTCTCCTGAGGAAAGAGCGAGGCACAGACGGAAGGGCTGTCAGTTTGAAAAGCTACACAGATGAAGATAAGACGACCCCTGGTGGTTTTACGGCATCACCCACTGCACAACATGTCAACTCCTTTATGTATGCATCATGTCATTCCCCTCCCGTCACATTAGTGATGTTGGCTGGAGCTGCCATGTTGGACTGATGCCCCTTTGTCTAAGCCGTCGCTGCCAACTGGACAGCAGATCAGTGATGCGCAGCTCCTTTGAGCTTCAGGGGTCAAACATGAGGAGTATGTGAAGTTGATCTTACCTGAGTTTCAATCTGGCCCGACAAAGACGTAGAGGAGAAGAGTCTCTGAAGGGCCCCCCTGACAGATGGCAGCTTGCGCTTGTCTGTGGATGGTATGGCAACACATGTGAGAGGAGAGAGGAAGCAACATGTGATGGATGGACTTGTCTTTATGTACAGAGGAAACGCCATGTTACCTGAGCCTGTGTGGTTGATGGAGGGCTCCTGAGGTCTGGGGGACGGGATGGGCCCGTTACATTCTTCCTGTACCGGAGCAGTCTGCGGGCACAACATGGTTAGTAACGGCATCATCATTTCATTTAAAGCTAAACTACTTCATGCAAGTTAATTTATGGTTAGTTTTTTCCACCATGTCTGCGCTCTCCTCTCCGCCCTCCTCGTCTACGAAGCCGAAGGACTCCCAGCTGACTTTGGAGCCCTGGCCTGGCGAGATCTGACCTTGTTCAAAGACTCGCCTCTCTGGTGAGAGCCACCAGTCAAAGACGGCTTGAAGCTCCGTCCTCTCGATGGAGCCCAGAAGAATCATGGATTCTGCAGAGAGAAGTGTTAAAGGAAGAGTTCAACATTTTGGGAATGTTAATTACTCATTTGCTTTCTTGCTGGGAGTTAGATAAGAAGATTGATACCACTCATGTGTCTGTACGCTGAATAAGAAGCTACGGCCAGCAGGGGTTTAGCTCAGCATAAAGTGGGAACAGGGGGAAAGACTCGGCCCTGTCCAAAACCTACCAGCACCACTGAAGCTCACTAAGGCCTAGTCCACACTTACAGGACACAGGTATTTTTGTAAACGGCATTTTTCCTCCTTCGTTCTCAAAAAAAATCTCCGTCCACACAAGCAGGGTCTGGTTCGTGTCATGTTGCATTGGATAAGTAGAAGTGACCTCTGTAGCTCATTCTGACGCCTTTGTTCCTCAATATAGTTTTTACACCTGTACATTATGAGGCCACGTCTGCCACTCATCGTCTCATTAGTGACACCTCACAAAGGAGATAACGGGCACACTCTAATGTTACAAGCCAAAAACACTGTTTTCCCAGTCTACACATCAACACTGAAAACGGAGTTTCTGAAAATCTTCACCCCGTTTTCCAAAAACCTCTCAAAAACTTCTCAGTAATCTAAAAGGCTGTTTGTCTCAATATGATGATGTAAGTCACTCCACCTCTAGAGTCGACCAGAGGGATGGTTTTCAGACTTGAGGTCTCCAGCAGATTGTTCAGTTCCCGATAGGTGGAATGAGAAGACAGGAACTTCACTCTGCGCACCATGATGTCCTCCACAAAGATGTTATACTTGCTGGGGACACACAGATACTACAATAAATACCCTTTGTCTAACAATGACAGCTGTATGGAAAACATAAACACACAAAAAAAAGGTGTCTTTAACTTTACCTGATGTGCCCGAGGGCCAGCTCAGGCAGGTAGGGCAGCTTCTTCACCTGGATGATTGAGTCGTAGAGAGAAGGCTGCAGACCCTGAGCCACCATGTTGGCTAGGATGACCGCCACCATCATGGGCAGGATGTGCGAGATTTGACCGGTCAGCTCGAAGCAGATTACTGCGGTGGAAACCGTGTGAGTGACGGCTCCCGTCATCGCTGCCGCACCTGGTAGAAAGCAGAGGAGAGGATATGTGGTAGGGGTGAAGTATTATCCCTCTATTATTATTCCAACATCTGATTCCTCTGTACCGGACAAACATCCAATTTGGGCTTGAAGCGCTGTACTTTTTATAATGTGGTAAAATATAAATTTTAAAGGGAGAGTTTAATAATGTTGGGAGTCCTTGAAAGGCAGAAATCAAAGCGTTAAGTATTAAAAATATCCATCTATCACATCCATTTATTTCTAACATGCTTATCCTGTGTAGGGTCAGGAGCACTGGAACCTGTCCCAGCACAAATTGGGTGAAAAGTATTAAAAATAAACTCATAATAAATTTCAGTTAGGGTGAAATCCATTCACTTTTGTGGTGAAACATGCAGAGCCGGGTTACAACGCTGAGTTGGACATCAAGTTCAAGAGTTTTTCAATGACTTTAAAGGTTTCATTTGTGGAAATTCAGATGTTTTTGGTTAAGATTAAAGAAGTCACATTCAAAATTACACAATATAGAGGCCTCATTTTGACCGAAGTTGCTACCAAGTCAAGTGAAAAAGGTGAAATTGTTTCTAAACTGATGCTAAATCAACATTTTTGAACTGGAGGATGTTTAAATATCAGGACAGACGGAGGTCCAGAAAGGTAAATTTGGGTGCCATATTTAAAGGCCCTGACACACCGAGTCGACAGTCGGCCGCCAGCCAATTTCGAGCCGTCAGTGAGTGTCTGTCGGCTTAGTTTTCCGGTGTGTCCCCCACCGTTGGCTCTAGTCTGCCCGTATCGGTGGCTTTTTGGCTGATTCAGCACGTTGAATCGCCAGTGGAGCCAATCGGTGAGAGAAATCACTCTTATTGGCTGTTCAGCTTAAGCGAATCAGTGCAGGAGAAAGTGGAAACGGAAGTAAGGAAAGCAAGCCAATGAGTAAAGTCAAGAGGACACATTTTCATCTTCATCACATCTGATCATTCCAATACACAGATATTTTCACAGCGACATGGCCAACTGGAATGAAGCTAAGTGGTGAGTGATGTGAAAATGTTCGGCAAACGCTGCTTTATTTCATGTACGTATCATAACAACAGCTTGTATATCCGCCGTCCTCGGTCTTCCTGTTTCCTTTTTGAATGAGGAATACAGACGACAGCTCCCTGCTGGTAGGGAGAGTTATATCATCTCACGGAGGCGCAGGACGTAGGTGGTAATCATCCGTTGGCTTAAGTATTTGCGGTGTGTTTGAGTGCAACTTTTTGGCCAAGACACAGGCGACGTGAGGCGACGCAACAGTCGGCCTTCATCGCCGCTAGTTCTTTGATGTTGATTTTGTGTGTCCGAGCCTTAAATGTTTAAAAAACATCAAGCACTTTCAAAGTCATTCATTCAAAGTCAAAGTCATTCATTCAAGGCCTCATTTCATAAAATTTTCTCAAATCTAAGTCTTCAATAAGTCTCAAGGTCTATGGGACCCTGAGCACAGCACTAAGGTTAGCAGACTGACCAATGACGGCGTAACCTCCCGGCAGGATGCGGTAGACTATCCCATCAAACAGGATTCCATTTGGGAAAAGAGTGGCCATGATCTCCCCTACGAGGCGGCCGAAAGCAGCTCCTTGAGGAGAGAGATAAGACACGCTGGTAAAGACAAATTGAACTGAAGCTCAGCAGGCGATACTGCGCTCGCATTACAAAATCCTCTTACCTAATATGAACACTGGCATAAAGGCGCCCGAGGGGATGGGCATCGTGGTGGAAACTGCTGACATCCAGAACTGGCACACAAAAACAGGATCAAGGTGGGATCGAGACCAGTCCCAGAGGTTTTCCATGCTATCATATCACATATACAGTTTATTTAAAGGCAACACGACTACTGCAGACAGCAAGAGGGAAAGATACCTTCATGACGCAGAAGAGGAGGAGGATGACAAAGACGCTAACGTGAGGATGAATCCACGCAGAGGAGCTACCCAGGCCGGGCGGAAGAGAGTCTGAGATTTTGGTCCAGGTGAAATTATCAAACAGGGAGTTGATGCACTCTCTGGGCATCAGCTGCCAGAAGGGACAGACACAGATTTTCACATTATTGTTTTCAAAAATGCAGCTGTGTGCACATCGCATCCTATAATAAAACATAAATCAAGTAAAACCACACAGCCAAAACAATGAATAAAAGTCAGACTCAAACCCAAAGAGTGTCTATTTGCACCCAGGTGAGAATAGTTACACGGTAGCTATTCGGCTATTTACATCCGCTAAGAGTAGTAGTAATATAAAGAGCGACAAAGTACATGAGAGGAGTAGGTTTTGGTGGATGAATGGGTCAAACTCAGGATTACCACCCTAGAAACCAGGGTTCGAGTCACGTGAGACCTATTATTTTCTGTTTTCAAAATTATTATTTTCAGTTTTCAGCTGCAGTTTGGTTAGGTTTAGGCACCAAAACTATTTGGTTAGGTTTAGGAAAAATATACATACAGTAAATATACACATACAGTATATAATGTATGCCCGGGTCGGGTGCAAAAAGCATTGTTGGCTACTGACAACTGGTTGCTCATAGCATCTGCATAAATAAAATTTGCTCTTGGGCTCTGTTAACAAAAACGTGCAATGTCTGCACAATGCCCAAGTCTTATCATGGTAGCGAATAGCTTGATATTTATTCTGGCATCATGTTGGCGAAAATGTTGTCTTACGTAAACAAACACGTACATAAACATGACGGGCAATGTCGAGGTCAGCAAAAATTATTGAGGTCATGTCTATATATGGTACGATAAATTATAAAAAAATATATCATAAATATTAATGAACACACATGAAAAAGAAGTCAGAGAGTGTGAGAGTGATGCGGTCTAACCTCTCCAGCCATAAACTGTCCAAATCCGGGTGGAAATGTTAAGGTGGCGATAATCAGCGTCACTGCACCTGGATAGATCAGCCGACTGGACGTACACACAAACACAAACACAAACACAAACACAGTCATTAGCAGGAATGTATTCTTAGACACTAACAACATGGCAAAATAAGTGATGCTTGCAACAGAAACTGAGGGTGTACCGCCACTGATTGTACGGCTCTCCTGGCGCCGCTGCTCGCCTCTCTCTAATGGCGGAGACTAATGTTCCCTGACTGTTGAGTCTCAGAGGATAAGTGAATCTCCACATTGAGTGAATAACTGGCTGAAAGGTTGTTAAGGCTTTGCTGCTGTCCTGGCCAGTGTTGTGAGACTGATGAGTTCGGAGAGTGGAGCTGAGATACATTAAGAGGAATTGGATTTGAATGCGCAAATGGTTTGAGTTCATGGGAACAGCGTCTGCTACCAGAATCACTGTGGTTTAAGAGCCGAGTGCCACATTAATCCACAGCAGCAGGGAGCGCATGGCCCTGTTTGTGCGTGTGTGTGCGTGTGTTTGTGTGTGTTGGGATCTCACTGTTTGGTTAGGAAGCGTGTGAGCGCTGTCGGTCTCCTCATGAAGAGAACCACCTGTCTGTTCAGGTAGACGAAGAACGCCCCCATGAAGCCACACGAGATCCTGAAACATGAGAAAAAACATATTCTTCCTGTTCCCCCTGCACATCAACCATTAGATACTCTCTGGATATGCACTGGGGAGAATACATTGGTATGACTATTTCTATATACACACTCTTGTATTCACCCTATTATTGCAAATGCAGGCAGCTCCTGCAGGTCAAAGGGGAAATCCATCCGGAAGTTCGTTTTGAAGAGAGCTGTGATTGTGACTGAGAGAAAAATAAATGCAACATAGAAAAATTATAAACATCAAAAAAACATGTGATCCAAATCTCCTATTTCTGTGCTCAATATCTAAAGCTTTAGTTTCATTTATCTGCACAAGAAGAGGAAAAATTACTTTTACCTAAATATTATTAAACAATATTCACAATGTCAAAACATGAAAATAATATAATTATAGGTTTAAATATTTTTAAAATCAATTTTGTTTGAACCGGAAAATATTGATATAAGAAGATGAACTTTGATAATGGACCTCTGCTTGAAAGATGTTTGGGAAGATGAATATTAAATGACTCTCTGGTTTGAGTGAGAGTTGTGAATTTGTTTTAATATAAAACATCTGAAAGACTTTCCTCTGTGAGTTGAATCTGGTATATAAAACTTAATATTCAGAAATATTATAGAATATAATATTCTATGGTGCTGCTGGATTGTGAATAGACTGCAGGTGATGACTTGAAACATTTCTGGTTTATCTAAAGAAGCAAATATTACTTAGCTGTCATATTCAGCTACTTTCCATAAAATGCCAGTTCAGCAGTCTTTTACAACAGTGTGTGTGTGTGTGTGTGTGTGTGTGTGTGTGTGTGTATGCGTGTGTGTGTGTGTGTGTGTGTGTGTGTGCTCTGCTTCTCACCAGCATCCTTGTTCCAGACAGAGAGCACCCTGAATATGAAGGCGCTGAATGTGGCGGCAAAATATCCTCGCCAGTAATTCCTCACCGCAAAGTAGGTAGACGTGACCTCAATACTGAACAACACCCCTGGTGGTGGTGAGGGGTGGGAGAGAGAGAGAGAGAGAGAGAGGGGAGGAAGGACAGAGGGAGAGGAGGGATTAAAAGAGGAGAGGAAAAATGAGGATGGATAGTGTGAGAAATGAGAGAAACAAGGAAGAGGGAGACAGAAATTAGTTAAATAAGCAGAATGAGTCCAAAAACACTTAAAGCCGAGGGTGTAATTATACACAACAGGAGAACCACAGGGAGCGAACACACACACACACACACACACACACACACACACACACACACACACACACATACACAGACACTCCGACACACACACAGGGACATAATCAGCGTGACAAGTAATAAAATAAACATCAGAAACATAATTGTGAGCAAGACGAAAATAGCTGAACGGAAGACGAGCGTGGAAATAATTATATTTAAGGCCTAACAATATGTCATTAGTGTATTTGTTCTTTCTATGGCGATTAAAAACTAGGTTAATAATACTATTTTTTGGCTTATGTTCGTATATTGAAGGATATTTTGTAGACTTTTGTGCATTGACAGATATTGAGTAGAGCTGCAACTAACAATTATTATCAATTAATCTGCCAATTATTTTCAGGATTAATCAATTAACCCTCATCCTACCAACGGGGGACCCCAGAGGTCTACTTTTGTCATATATCTCACATGTGCTTTATTCTATTATTGCAATTTTTCATGACTTTGTCAATCAATTTGTTCGACTTCATATTGTTTTCTGTTTCTGTTTTATTGTTTTCTGTCTGTTCTGTAATTAGTGCTTTCTGAAAACACCAATGTATTGCGGTCCTAGGGGACCCCAGTCTAAAGCACCCAGTCTATGCAGTTTCAATAGATAAAATAGAATACATAGATAACATGTTTGCCATGGGTCCTAATTGAAAGTATCACACACTATCAGGATGGTAGGGCCACTCTGTCAGTCATTTTGAAGGAGACAAAAAACGATTTCCTCATGAGCTCTGTCTATATTTGTTTTACTAAATATGCTAAATTAAGGGGCTGCACGGTGTTGCAGTTGTTAGCACTGTCGCCTCACAGCAAGAAGGTCGCAGGTTCAAACCAGGGGCCCTTCTGTATGGCGTTAACATGTTCTCCCCGTGTTAGCGTGGGTTTTCTCCGGGTTCTCCGGTTTCCTCCCACAGTCCAAAGACATGCAGGTTCATTGTTGACTCTAAATAGCCCGTAGGTGTGAATGTGAGCATGAACGGTTGTCTGTCTCTATGTGTCAGCCCTGTGACAGTCTGGCGACCTGTCCACCAAGTAGGGGTTAGATTAATGGTTGTAAACTGTTATCATTTTCCTATAGTAGGGATTAAATGCACCTGCTGCTAATTAATGTGATGCTCAGTCGAGGCTCGTTATTGTTGTTTGATTAGTACAAATATTGAACAAATACTGTTTTCAACACCTTATTTTGGCTTATGTTATTTTTTGCCCTTATCTTAAATAGACGCAGCTGATATATTGATGACTTACTTTGGACATTCTGGTATCAGAGTAAATGTCAGCAAATAAGTGACAAGAAATTGCATTACAGAAATACAGAATATATGTGTGAAGTAATTTATAAAGCATAAGTATCGCCATTAGAGTTTTCTCCACCAGAGAGCACTAACAAATTATTTTTCAACTGTAAAACGTCCTGGTTCAGTATTTATCTTGGTCACAAAGGAACGAATAATTAAAAATGTATGGGATGCTCATCAAAAAAGTTTGTCTATGTTATGCCTTTATGTAAATAAATGATTATTAGCTGATATAACCTTATGAATTGGGCCGCATGTTGTCTTGAGATAAGCAGATCTTTGCCTCAATAAAATACAAAATTCTAAATTAAATTAGGAAATATCTTAACAAAGAATAAGTAAACAAGACTAAGAATCTGCCAACTTTTGATACTGGCTTGTTTTCGATACCCTGTGCTACTGACACATTTCAGTACAGTATTGATTAGTAGTACAAGGGGATGTTTGGTGATTTGGTTGTATGAGGCAGTGTGCAAGTTGTACAGTACCTCCAAGTGGAGTGCCGAAACAGCATCCCACCCCCACGGCACAGCCAACAGTCAGAATATCTGTGTAACCATAAGGGTTCTACTGACACAGAAAACAGAGAGGGAGAAAACAAGAGGGAAATAAAGAGTTGAGAGAGACAATGAGGGATGAAAGGCGTAAGATGATGAAGGGGGAAAGTGAAAGTGACGAGGAACGAGAGCGCAGACAGGAAGACAGGAGAGTGAGTTGGAGAAAGAGAGAATAAATGATCAAGGTGGAGAGGACAGCACGGGGAGCCACGGGGAGAGAATTGACAGAGGGGAGGCAAAATGGAATAAAGTGAATAAATAATGCTCCCTGGAGTGTGGTTAAAAAAAAGTGATAAAGAAAAGGAAGAAAACACATCAAGAGAATATAAAGCAGAGGACGCACATGCCATCAAGAGTAATCAGACTTAGAGGACGCAATTAAGCAATCAGGAAACAAACCAAGTGGTCACATCCTCCTTAGAGACAAATCCCTGCAACTGATTGCAGACCACAAATCAATGGCAGCAGGAATGAAATATTTCCATTGATTATTTATGACCTTGACTTATTAGGTTCTATGTAACTTTTTAAAAAAATCACAATTTGAGTTAGAGAGTGTCTTTTATGATCAATTCTTTTAGAAGAATATATATATTTTTAATCTGTGATTTACCGAAAAGGGGTTGGGACGCAGAAAAATCCTGATGACAGAAAGAACCGTATGATTCAAGACTCACGTTGGACGCTGGCCTGAGGTCAGCTTCAAGGGAATAGTTTGGGAAATACATTTATTTGTTTTCCTGTCAAGAATTAGATGACAAGATTGATAGGCCCAACGTCACAATATTTAGCTATCGCCAGGGGTAACACTTTATAGCAACCCTCATTAATAAATGGTAAATTAATAGTTTATCAAACTTCAGTTAAAAGTTATTTTACTGTTAATTTAACAAACAATTAAATGATAATTAATAATGTTTACTAATTATTAGTAATGCTATAATTTACGTCATTTTAAGAGTTTATTGTTGCACACATTATAAAATTGTATTTATTATATTAAGTATTTATTAACGATTACCAAATGATTTGTAAACCTTTAAGAAATCGTTTGTAAACTTTACATAGATAGATATTTTTAACACTTTGTTAATGGTTAATATTTGGTTTGTAAACTACCTATAAATATTATTTGGATGGCTATTATAAAGTTGCAATTGATGATTATAATACCTTGTTAAATGGTTAATAAATACTTTGTAAAGCATCTATAAATATTATTTAGATATATAGTTAATAGTTTATCAATGATTAATAATTGGTTTGTGGTTCATCCATCTATGTAATGTTTATATATGTTTTACAAATAATATTTTAAATGTTTAAAATAATTTGGTAATCATTAACAAATACTTATAGTATATCAAATGTTATCATGTGTGTAACAATTAACTGTTAATAAATAGTTTACTAATGAAATCAGAATGTATATGTTAACATCTCTTAACAGCTATGATACAATATATAATTTATAAATTCTGTATTTCATATTACACAAAATAATGATAAAATATATTACTAATACTTAGTAAAAAATATTAATTATAATTGAATTATATATTTAATTTAATTATATTGAATTATATAAATAATTGTTAAAAAGTTTAATTAACTATCAATTTCATTAATGATATAAAGTGCTACCAAAAAGAGTTAACCAGCACCTCTAAAGCTCACTAAATCATAAATTATAACTAAGTATTTTAATGCATCTAAAAACAGAAATGTAAAATCTCTATGTTGTGGTTTTACTGTGCTGGAACTCTAGTCCACGTCTCTAGGCAACAGGTCTCTGCTGCCTAGCAACCTCACAGCCTAGCCTTTAATAGACAAAATTAGCTCTTCTTGTTGTGTGACATATTTATAGTGAATCATTAACGAGTGAATGCAGATACAAACCTTGTACAGCTGAATTGATTCTACTAGTGTTTTATGATAATAATATTATAGATGTAAGTGCCAGCGATGGTGGCTTTGCAGCCATGTTTCCAGCAGTTTGTTGACACTTTGTATTTCCAAATGGGAGATATTATAATTGTCAGAATCCCTTATACTGTATCTCCAACTCTCGGAGGCTGACGTGAACATTTCCCCCACATGACTACACATAATAACTTTACAGATAATTATAATTATCTGAACAATATGAAATTAATGCAGTCTTAAAGTGGCAGTAGGCAGTATATGTTTGGCATCATTGGGCAAAAATTCCATAATAACCTTTCAGCATATTGTAATTCAAGTACTCTGAGAGATAACTAGACTTCTGCGCCTCCTCATGGCTCTGTTTTCAGGCTTTAAAAACATCTAGCCCGTGACGGGAGACTTTGACCAATCACAGGTCAGTTCATTGAGAGAGCGTTCCTATTGGCTGTGCCCCGGTCATGTGACCGGTACTTGGCGTTCCTTCACCAGATTTCACAATGGCTGCGTCGGCGTCACAAATTTTCTCATTTTACAGCTAAACCGTGCACTACAAGATGATTCTGAAAACATTTGAGGCGAGAAATAGGCATTAACGTAACATAATATTGATTCATGTTTGATCAGCGCTGCCTAGTTTGACCATTTGATCGGAGTTCGCGAGTGATTGACAGCCGGCTCTCATAGACGGCAGCTGGACAGCAGACCACAGATCAGCTCTTACTGCTTGTTTTCCTACGGTCTGTGAAATCTTGCAGATGCCGTTAGGAGCACCGGAGAACACAGAGGCACATGATTTTTGTTTCATGTACTACTGTCTTTTTTTTAATCATATTTGCTCCAATCTCGCCTACTTCAGCTTTAACTCATTAGAGAGCTTTAATAAAGGTGCTGGTAGGTGGATTTATTACCACCTATTGCCAGGCTAACTGCTTTCCTCCTGATTTCAGTCTTTATGCTAAGCTAAGTGCTTGCCGGCTCTAGTTTGGGATTTAGGAAAGCAAATACAATAAGTGTATTTCCCACAATGTTGAACTATTCCTTTAAAATAGACAGAACTACCCAACCCCAGGCTCAGCAACAGTATTACTGACAGTATTACTGACATTACTGACAGGCTAATCTGCATGTTTAAATATTCATTCAGTTTTATTCATCACTTAATAATGCAGGGCACTGGTCTGAGGTCAGATTTAACCTCCACGTTTGTGTTGCTGAGGTTATAAAGGAGGATAAAGCTGACCGTAGACCTGTGCCTGAGCAAGTCTGGGAGGGTGGTTAGAGAGAGGAGGGCTGGACTTGCCTCCCACGGGGGCAGCGAAACAGGTGGCCACTCCCACGGCACACGCACACACCAACAGGTCCTGGTTATGGGTGCCATTCTGGGGTTAAGGGTCACAGACGAGCAGGGATGAATGAGAAAGCCGAGGGGAGGTGGAGATAGAGAGAGCAGGGAAAGAGGGAGACAGGGATATGGGAGGTCACTGTTAATACACATGCCAGACATTACCATCACACTATTAATACAGAGAGACACAAACACAGACGAGGTGCGAGGGGGCGAGCCAAAACAAAGCCACAAGAGAAACAGGGAGGGGAGGGGCGTGAGATGGGCGGGACGGAGACAGATGGGAGAGGACAACAGGCGCAGGGTTCCCACTTTCTCTTCATCATCAAAATTCAAGGCCCTTTCAATGTACTTCAAGGACTCAAACACTATAGAGATATCATTTGTAATTATAAAATGATAGTAGACTCATTTACAAAGCGTTGCTGGAACAGAAGAACCATGTATGATATTCTCAAGGTCATCCAATGATTTTCAAAAAAACAGTAAGAGTCTGCAGCCACGCTGGCAGCTCTGTGAGACTGTAGTACATAGCAGTGGTGCTTTGAGCTAAATGTTAACATCAGCATGCTAACCTGTTGATGATTAGCAGCTCTGTGGTTGCAATTTTCATCATCTTAGTTGAGTTTAAAATAGCAAAGCAAATGCTGATGCTAAAACTCTGTGAATCGAAATAGAGAGGCAAAGTCCCCACTCTTCCGGTGGACCACTACGGGACCTTATTTCAAAAAATATATGAACGGTAGTCAACGGTGAGATACAGATATTTTTTTAATCCTGTTTGAATTGCGTCACGAATCACACATATTTTGTATAAGACGGTGAAAATACGTAATTATAAAGACTCCACACCCAAAAGTCGCGTGAGTGACGTCTCTCTCACTGAAATTACGATGCCTGTGTGTTTTGTACTGGGATGTTCTCACACCAGCAACGGGTCTCGCTCGTTCTTTCGCTTCCTGGCTAATAAAAAGACCAGGAGTCGCTGGATAAAACACATCAGATAAGATAACGTTTCATTTGTGTGTGGAGCATAGCTGAGTTAGATAGCTAGCTAGTGTTGGCGACGTATATTGTGCAACGTATTTTGTTTCACACAAAACTAAATGATACTACAACAAACAGCGACTTTCTTGACTTGCAAAATTATGTTTTAAATTGACAAACATCATATGTGTGATTCATAGCGCAATTCAAACAGGATCAAAAAAATATTTATCTCTCTCCGTTGACTACTGTACATAGTTTTTCCGAAATAAGGTCCCAAGGGCGGAGTTTTGAGGGCCCGTGGGAACCCTGTAATTACACCACCAACAACAACAACAACAACAACGAAGCAAGTTAACATTGGATAACTATATGTCACATCTTCATTAAGTGCATTAACTGTGGTTAGTAAGGACATGAGGCTTGTGAGTAATGTAGTCCGTTTTGGTCAGGGCCTCGGCTTACCTCATAGACTCCAGAGAAGATGGACATGAATCGACTCAGCACTGCGGCACAGATACTGGCGATGTGGACGAAAGGACCCTGGAGGTGACACGTGATGACACAGATGAGCGACACGTAATGTTACATACACAGACACTGGCTATTGTCTGTAAAACAGGGAGTGTACACTGGGACATGTTGTATCAGAACAGATAAATCACTGTATAATTGCTGGATGTGACAGTCGCCCTGCTACTGTAATGAGGAAAATGAATGTGCTCCTTTGCTGAGGAATAATTTGCTTCAATCCTGTGAGAGGAGGGCGAGAGGAAAAAACATGACAGGATGATTTATTATCCTCCAAGCTTGGATGAAGAGCAGATAGAACGAAGGAGAAAGAAAACAAAATGTGATGGTAGTGATGCTGGATCAATGGATGGTGATAGATACAGAGAAAAACAGATAATAAAGAGATGAAAAGGGGGGTTTGTTTACCTCTTTGCCCACTGGCATCCCACTGCCCAGGCCAGCAGTCAGCCCGACGACTTTAGCTACGAAGGCTTTGAGGGTCAAATACTCCTTCAGGACTACACCTCTTAGGATGGTTTTCAGCTCAGGAATACCAGAACCTGAAAAACACAAAGAGAGGAAGATGAGAGATTAAAGGGTGGTGGGTGCAGTAAATAAAGAAAAAGTGGTCCTAATGCCACTATCCTACAACAGGAAAAGACAAAAGCAGGTGCATAGAGGAAACAAACAGGTGCTGGGAGAGGATAAGAGAAGCTGACAGGTGATGGAGAGCTTACCGATGGCCTGCGGGGAAACCAGGTGACAAAAGAGCGAGGCGAACATGACAAGGATCATGGGATAGGAAACCCAGGCGAGGTACTGGAGTGGCACATTGCCCTTAAGCTCCCCATGCATCCACTTATAGGCTGAAAAACAACAGAGACACAAAGAGAAAAGTGCATTACAGACAGGAGTATAAATGGAATAATTACAGACAAAATCTTGTGTTAATAAACTGCAGATTTGACAGTAATTATCTCTATGGCCTTGGCCTGTGGTACCTTGCAGGCTCTTGGCGCTGGCGTAGTCCATGCTCCAGCTGACCAGAGCCATAGTCAGCCCCAGAAGAACCAGGAATATCCAGTCTTCCCCCATCTTGGTCACTATGTACCGCCGCACACGAGCGAAACAATCTGGGACAGAGAGATCAAATTAATGATTCACCTCGAACCCATTTATCACTTGATTTAATTACTGACAGTTAGTTATTGTAACACTGGGAGTCATTCAGTGTGAATTTGGCTACAGTGATGAGTTCATCAGAACAGAGCATGTAATGTCAGTACAGAGTGGTCTGAACAGTTTGTGCTTTTTTGACATTTACAAATGGATATGTGTGCATTCTTTGGGAGAAGTTTCTTCTAAGTAAAACCATAGACTGTATAGAAGAAGTGAACGTAATCACCGTGACGTCACTTTTTGGTTTGTGGACTGCTGTTTCGAAGCCTCAAGTTCTGCATTTTGGCCGCTGCCATCTTAGTATTTGGCATGTTGTTTCTTGGCAACCAGAAGTGACACGAGAGGGTGGAGCTCAGTACGTAAAAAAAAACTTTTCTCATACCATCTGTGCCGCAGCACCTCTTTTCATCCTCTGTCTGAAACGCTCTGTTTGAGCCCCCCAGTCTGCTCTGATTGGTCAGCTGGCCCACTCTGTTGTGATTCGTCAACCGAACCAAACTCCTAGGACTACTCTCCAGCTCCGCTGTTACTAGCTTTGTTTGAGGGCATACCAAACTAGCTGCTAGGCAGGTATTATGCAAATGGGTTACTTGGTGACATCATCATGATACGAAAGAAAAGGTGGGACTTCAAGCGAGGTGTTTCAGGCCTTTCAGGAGCAGTGTTTCTGTGGGGGAGAGTAACCTCGGCTTTGACTTTGTAACTTTGCAGACCTTTTACATGCACAAAGAACTATATAACACACTAAGGGGAAGGGAAAAAAGCACAAAAGCATAATAGGTCCTCTTTAAAACAGAAATCACTGGCTAGTACATTGGTAGTGGAGAGATATATGGGTTTAAATCATTAACGGAGGTAAAAGCCCCCTTGTATGGGTCAACCTCAAAAATTCTGGATCCTACTCTCCCATCCACTAAAATCACGTCTTTTGTTAGACTTCCCTGTCTTTGACTTTCAAACTTCCCCCAGTTAATAATACAGGCCTTGTTGTCTAGAAGGTCAATATTTTGATACTGAATATGTGCCTCTGCAGAGAGCAAATTACTTAAGTGGTATCAGTTGAGTAATTTTCTCACACTTGACAAAGTTCAACCAGAGCGACAACAGACATTATCGAACGCCTCCACAGGCTTTTTAGTACTCCCTGTGACAAATCAGTGGAGTGCCCCTTTAGGTATACCTGTATAATGTAATTCAATCCATCTTCAAACAAGGTACCAGTAACTCAATGTGTTCATGGCGTGGGTAACAAAATAGCATGAACACCAGAGTTGAATCAACTTCTATCTGACAGTGTCAACATAAATGAGACAACATATAATGTCAGGTTTGCATTAGACTTTACACAATATTAGGTTCATCTTTTAGTAATTAACAACAGCAAGTACTCATGCTAAAGGCCAGCCCATTTCCAGAGTGTTAACTTACTGGTGCATTAATATAGATGAGGAACTAAACAATGTTTTATTGTTGTTGTTGTCGTTGTCAAGGCAGGGTTGTAATTACCACTGAGGACACTGAGGTCAGTGGTGAAGGATGTATTCAGAGCAGTAGACGTAGCAATACAACACTGTGAAAATACTCTATTAAAAGTAAAAGTTCTGCATTGACAATGCAGCAAAAAGTAAGTGAGTATTATCAGGAAAAATAAGTATTGAAAGTAAAAGTACACAATGCAGAAAATGGCCCAATGTGAGTTATATTATTAAAATATAATTTGATTATTATTGGTCAAGCATTAATGTACCTGTTGGTGGGTGGTTAAATCTATAACAATGCATCATATTCGTATAAACGTATAATATGTTTTATGTAAAATCTCAATCTGAGAAGTGACTTTAGCCGTCAAATAAATGGAGTGGAGTGAAAAGTACATTATTTCCCTCTGAAATGTAGTGGAGTATAAACTAACATGAAATAAAAAATACTCAAGGAAAGTACAAGTACCTTAAATTTAGAGTACTTGAGTAAATGTACTTGTTACATGTTATATTCCGAATCTGACTGAGGTCATGTCAACTGTTGTTCTTTCTACTCTACAATTAAAATACATGCTGGGAATTTTATATACAGACTTCAGTATGTTTTAGACTCAACACATTCAAATTTGATTACTTTTAAACTGACAAAAATACATACTTTTCCAAAATAATTTTATTCCTGCAGGCTTTGAAACAGCATTTAGAGCTTTGCGTTGGGGAATCAAATTTACAGAAAATGTAATTGAACATTTGAATGATGAATACAATATGAAAAATCCAAACAACACATTTTAGAGACTTTTTTTTTTAGGTATGGGTGGGGTATATTTAGGCACTGGTTCTCAACCAGGGGTCCTTGAGGGAGTTCCAGGGGGTCCCCAAAAAAATGGGGAATAGTTTATTTTCACTATTTAATTAATTATTGAAATGAGCCCAATGTGATTAGGAGTCATAGGAGTGACTATTCTGATCATATGTTTCATTTTCTCCACAGTTAACTGTAGTGTACAACTGTTGCATTGTGGTCTTAATCATATCTAACAACCAAAATCTTTTCAGATGGAGGTCCCTGAAGCGAAATCTTATCAATGGGGGTCTGTGACCTAATGTGTATCAATTAAAGGGTCCTTGACACGAAAAAGGTTCAGAACCACTAACGGACTCATGACCTCAATATGTCTAAAGACTAAGTCCAACGGCCTAATGTTCTGTGTGGCAGCCTAATTAAACTAAAGCAGTGCATCATATTTTATGAGCTCATCATCGTGTTGCATGTAAAATCATAATGTGCAAAGTAACCAGTAACTGAAGCCATCAGATAAATGCTGCTCTCTCTAGACGGTGCTTTGATAGAAGTTTCACAAAAAAGAAGAACTGAAGTGCCAGTACCTCTAAATTGTATTCAGTGAAGGTATTTTGTTGATTTCCACCTCTGTTTCCACATGAGGTGTCATAAAGCATGACCATGGAAGCTATCACCACAGCTTGCATCTTTATAGAAAACTATTTGTAAAGTGTTTGAATGTGTGTGTTTGAACAGTAATCGTTCCTGCTGGGTCACCTTGGCATTTGGAGTAGGGGCGAGGCTTCTGGGTGGAAGAGGCGTGGCTGTGATAGGACTCCAGGGACGCAGGGTGCTGATGGTGCTGATGCCGCCGGCCGTGCCCCCTGCGGCCGGCGGTGTTTTGCCCTGCCCGTCTCTTGCATTGTCTCTCTGTCAGCAAACGGGCAGCCTCCCGTCTGGCAAAGCTTCCCAGTTGCTCCCTGTACTCACCGTACAGCTGAAACAGAGGGGAAACACTGACAATCACTATGACACAAATAAAGTCACGTATTTCTTGGCTGTCTCGGGACTGCAGAGAAGGAAAACAAGATGCAAGATATAAGAGAGGAGGTGGAGAAGGGAAAAGAAGAGTGAAGAAGAGAAGGAGAAATACCCCCTGACAACTGAGACTTGGAAGAAGGATAAAACTAGATCCAGTGCGAGGAGTCTTGAGATAACGAGAAAGAGATGGGGAATGTGCGGCGTGTGTGTAAGGGATACACACCAACCTGAATACCCTGGCAGACAGAAATAGACAAAACGGGCATAGAGATCGGAAAAACCCCTCCCTGAGAGGAGGCAGGGGCTGGAGAGGAGCCAGAGGAGATCCTGGAAGAGAGGAGGGCATTCCACATCTTCCCCTTCCGACTATGTGTGCGCTTTACACCTACAACCACACACACACAATGACACACACACACGCACTTGGTGGGATACATAACACGTTATAATCCAGTGCGATCAGTTTGCACTGCACTCGTTAAAACCACAGAAGCTGTAAAATACTGCAGATCCAGGTGTAGCTGCGTCCTGCAACTGAAACCTACAGATCACATGCATCCCACCTCACAGCAGAGCAAGGAGCTAAATCATAAGGAGGGCTGGCTGCCACACATTACTGTCTCATGTTCACACAGGAAAGGAGAGCTGACACATCCAACCATGAGGCACAGGACCAGATTACCAGAACGAAAGTTTAGCCAAGTGCCCATAACTACATCCAACAATAATAAAATAAAAGTTGTCTCACCTGATTTTAAAATATTCACATAATTACAGTATGACGAGGAAGAGTTAGTGCAATCTGTCTTTTGCAGAAGTACTCAGACCTTTTACTTAAGTAAAAGTACAAATACCACAGTCTAAAAATACTCCATTACAAGTAGAAGTCCTGAATTCAGATTGTTACTTAGATAAAAGTACAGAGGTATTATTAGCAAAATGTACTGAAAGTATCAAAATTAAAAGTACGCACTATGGAGAACGGCTCCTTTCAAAGTGTTATGTGCTCATAGAATTATATTAATCTGTTTTTATCACTAATATATACATTTTAATGTTGTAGTTCTTTAATTTGGAGTCAATTTATATACTACTGGGTATATTAGTATCACATTTCTGCGTCATATCACAAAAGCATATCATGTTTTTTATGTAACAACCAACTAGTAGCTAAAGTGTCAAATAAATGAAGTGGAGAAAAAAGTACAATATTTCCCTCTGAGATGTGGAGTAGAAGTAGAAAGTAGAAAGTAGAAAATGGAAATACTCAAGTAAAGTACAAGTACCTCAAAATTGTACTGAAGTACAGTATGTGAGCAAAAGTACTTGGTTTCATTCCACCGCTGGTATTTTGTTGCGATTTTCTGCACAAAAACGGATTCACACAACCAGTCCTCTATAATACATGAGTCACTACAACCACATGAGTGACTGATATAGAAGTTTATAATTAATACTCCACATAGCAGGTGGCCAGCTGTTACACTGTTAAAGGCTCTTGAAAACATCTGACATCCCTAAATCGTCAAGCAAGTTATTTTAAACCTCACTAAACACCACAAACCACAAACTGTTATTCAGAACAATAATGCTCCGGCTCACGGCCCGAGCTAACAGGAGACCAGTGATGAGTTCTACAAATAAAAACAGACCACTATATTCAATTTTAATTATTTGGCATTATGCAAAGACCTGGTTGAATATTACTTTCATTAATCATTTGTTTGTTTTAAACTTGGTTTGCTGCCACAATGATGGAGTTTGCAACTAATGGCAAGACAATGATGTGGGAAAGTTTATCAGGAAAACATTTAAAGTCGGTTAAGGATATTTGTTTTAATAGAAAACTCACCGTCATTACCTGAGTTGCCAAAAATGTTTAAACACCACACTTTGGTTATTCCTCACAAATTAAATGAATTATTCTCATGTGTAATATGTACTATTACTATGGATAATATATCAGAATTTCAATCTCTTATTATGATTTCTTTATATAATACTGGATCCATTTAAATGTAATTTCATATTAACTTCTCACCTGCTGCTGCAAAAAAAGACCCCACACACATAATCTAAATTTCAGCTATGACTCAGAAGTTAAAAGATTTGCGTTTTTTCAAAGACCACAACAGTTGAACACAGTGAGTTGTGGAATGTCTCGTTGCGTTTTAAGCAAATTAAATTACATGTGACACAAATTATAATAAAGTGCTCGAATGCTTTGGAGTTGGAATTAATTAAAAAAATATTTATCCAGGAATAAAATTAAGTTTTGTTGTTCCATACAATATTTAGGTAGAATCCTATTTGAGTAAATTTTATAGAAATATAACAGTACATGTAATACTCTGTACACTATAATTATTCGTATTCTTATAATATATATCGATCCCCACCTAATGTGTGAGTCACAAACAACAAATTAAAGCTATAACTGTAAAAGAGAAGTCAATGAAAATATGTAATCAGATCCACTAAAGTAACTTGTGAGTAAAGAAGACAGAAGAACACTGATTGTGTCATTAACTCACTAACAGCAGAGAATAAAAACTAAAAATCCCCTCCACCATCTGAGCAGATGACGCCTTTGGTCGTCAGGTCTTTACCTGTTCCTCATCAGTTGTCTTTAGCATGATGTGGTAGCAGCTCTGTTCCTGTTCTGCCTCCTGTCCTACACTGCAGACAACCACCACCACCACCACCTCTACACATTAACACCAGAGCACTAATCCATCAACATCATCAAACAGGCGCCATCAAAGCCAGAAACAGGAACAAGAGGAACCTGTGCACTGCTCACATTTGTTACTTAAACATTTTCTCATGTCACATCCTGCCACAACAAAACGGACAACCACAAGATTACAGTCAAAGAACAGCTAAATCCTTATTTCAACAAACTATATTCTCTATTAAACTGCTAAACAACAGCATCTCCTGAGTTTTTTGTTTTGTAGATGACTTGTTTGTGTATTTCTGTATTATCAGCCATCTCTTTTATTTTACCATCATGGTCCTGGAGTTGCTTTTGCATTAGATGCAAATTGGATGTAAATTTTGCTCTCCACTGGCTTGACAGTTTTACAACATGAACATCAAATCGTCAGCACTTTTATATATATATGTATATATATGGCGAGAGAATAGCATTGTTTATAGCATTTAGTTTGAACCTAGTGTCTTTATTTGATCATGTAAAGCTGCATTATATGTTGATGGATATTTCTTTGGACGTCAATAAACATTGACTGGCTAACTTAGGTTGTTAAACAAAGGTCATGATTACTATTTTAGATGGCATTTGTGAATGGACTCCGCTAAAAGAGCACTCTACCAGTTTAGCTTTGTACTAATATAACATTGTTGGACTCACGATGGAGAGTGGTCAGATATTGTCATTTTAATTCCACATATTCTTCTTCCTTATCAAAAGCTAGCGCCTACGTTACCCACAATGCAACTCTATCTGGCTGGAGATTCAGGTGTGCTATAGCAGCGGCTAATGTAGCCTGAAGCAGAGATGAGGAGCGGGCTACAGAGGTCTAGTAAGCTTTCTAACTCTGCACTGTTTTGTTTCTAAAATGTTTATGAGACTTTACTCATTTATTCAATCATGAATCTGAATTTAAAACATTTTTCTTTTAACACTAGGACCACGTTTTTTTAGTGTGTGTTTGTTTGTCTGTTTATTTTTGTTTGTAGTATTTTATGTAGGTACATATTAATTTATTTTATCATCACTTGAATTTTGGACATACAACTGTGAGTAAAATACAAATTATTAACCACAAAAAATACTCACAAAATACTACTATTTTATTCATAAAAATAATAATAATAAAACAAAATATATATATATATATAAAATTATTATTTATAATTATTTATAAATAAATAGATATATATGAAATGTATTACAGTACTATGAAGATTTACTGAAAATAAATCACCAACTATTCTAATAATCAATTAATCATTTAAGTGGTTTATCCACCGAACATGTAAAAGATTCAATAACTCCAGTTTCTGAAATTTGAGGATTCACTGCATTTCATCATCGTAATTTTAATTATTTATTTTGGGGGGAGGGTTTGAACCGTATGGCGTCCGGGAAACTGTGATGGACTTTTTTAAATTTCTCACAACAATCTAACTAAGCTGCAGCTCTGATGTATTACCAACGAATGTCATTGAATTGTCAAAAAGGAAATAAATCTTAAAGAGGGAGACAAAAAGAGACAAACGACTGACAGCGTGAGAGAGACATTGAAAGCCCGTGATTTATTCATGTCAGATGACTTTGCTGTCTCCATCTCTCGACCTTGTGTTTATCTTTGTGTCACTGTGTAACTTTGTGCATCCAATGACATCATTTCCCACCACGTTCACATGCTTTTCAACATCGTTGCTGCCGCTGTTTGACTCTCCAACTGTGGAATGACCTTCCCACTCCAAGCCAAGACAACAGAGGACATACAGTATCGCCCTCTCCCTACCCCTCTAGTCGACACTACTTACTCTCAGCAAGATTACCTCGCCCTCCCCCCATGGCTCTTATCATTTTCCTGCACTTTTCTGTCTCTACGGACACATGAAAGTAGTCAGGCGTTACTGTACAGCTCTGACACTCGCCCCCTTCATTATTAGTTTCTTGTGCTCTACTATAAGAGCTCAAGCTCTAATATTGTTCTCATTGCAAGTCTCTCAGGATGAAGAAAATAGAGAAATGTGAACCATTCCTCCCATGGCTTCATTAGGAACACAAAGCCTGAGTTAAATTACACTTGTGCTGCTGTCAAGAGCTTTGAATTCATTCATGGATCTGCCCTTCACGAGCCGGCTTTAAAAGGATGATACTACTGTAAAACACGAGAAACTCATGTGTAAATAATTACGGAGAGAAGCTTGCAGAGAGAGAAAGAGAGAGCTTCAGTCTTAGTGAGAGCTGCTAATAGACGCCGAGGTTGAAGGGCAGTGCGACATTGAGAGTTAATTAAAAAAATAACAGCACATTCCTGCGTCCCTCATGAGAGAGAGTCAGCGCTGCATATTCATAAATATCCGTGTGTGTTTGTGCGGGTTCGTAAGCATGCTAAGTTTGTGTTTGTGTGTGTTTATGAATGTGTTAAATTAATCGTTGTGTGTGTGTGTATGTGTATGTGTGTGTGAGGCCTTACAACAATATAGCCCTGTCCCATAGCACAAGGTTAATGATAAAATCTGACCCGCTTACTGACAGACAGATCGGGAGATTAACCCCCCTGAAACACACACACACACACACACACACACACACGCACACGATCCTTCCCACCCAAACACACACACACAAAATCACACACACACACACACACACACACATACACACACACACACGATCCTTCCCACCCAAACACACACACACACACGCATGTCTCCATATGCATACACTAATTAACCAGTACAATAACATCTCCATGGCTCGTCCAAACACTGTTCAAGCTGTCATGTTCTAATTACGGCGTGTCGGCGTGTCGGCGAGGCCAAAAGAGAAAAATAAACTGTAAAATGTGTTGTGCGTGAGCCCACAGTTCAACTTTACACCGAGTAATCCAGGAACTGTAGAGGCCCTTTTATCCTCTATAAAACTGGTTTACATGTAATAAGTTATGTCACGAGTCATGACGTAAAATTTAAATTTAAAGTCAATATAGGGGGCAGTACAAATGTGGCCTTCTTCTACTCAGGATGAACCGATGTCAATATCCAAAATGCTGAATAATGCTCAAAACGCTGGATCATGTATTGGTGACAATTGGGCCGATCTATTCAATTCAATCCTATTTTTATATAATAAATACGTTATATAGTGGAATTTAAATTACTGTTTAAGTTTTGATCAATTTGTTGCTGCATTAAAAAGGATTACACTTCAATTATAATTCCTGTTAATATTGAATGTGTTTTACCAAGTTGCTGGTGTACGATTTATTATTTTAATAACAATTCAGTAAATTTATATCTATGTATTTATATGTTATATTTTGTTTTACAAAGTTAGGAGTGCAGCCTGATGTTGCCTTACACATAAAAGAATGACCCCAGTCACCTCCACACAGTGAGGCATACAGCTTATTAATTAAACACTCGGTATCGGACGATACCCAAAGCTCTGCTATTAGGACTGAAAAGGTCAGATCAGTGCATCCTTAACTTCTACCTCTCATTTAAGTCATAAATGCATCCATCTTTGCACAAACAGCTCCAACTTTAGCTAGAAAACACATCAATATACAAGATAATACATCTTACCAGAAATTGATCGATATTCAGAACTGTCTCAAAAGTGTTGATCCGCTCCCTCATCTTTTCGGCCGTTCCTCCTGCAGGCTGCTGCTCACTTTCTTGTGTGTCTTTAATATACTGTAATTCCCTCTCTGGATATCTTTGCCTTACATCTGTCCTTTCCTTTTCCTGTCTTTGCCAATTTGACGGACACACACCGTACCTGCTACCTGGCTCCATACAGTATGGAGCCCAGTGACTGACAGGTATGGCCGGTGCAACACACACACACACACACACACACACAGAGTGGAGGAAGCAGTAGAGGTTAACACAGACACTTGAGGCTTGACAATAAATTGTCAGCAGCTCTTAATTCGGAGGGTTAGATTCTCAGTCAGGCGGCCGATCCAGCAGATTCCTGCAGCCGGGTCATAAATGATACCAGGCAGGCCGGACACAAGCTTAAGGTATGAAAATAATACCTGCTGACTGAGTGGAGACCTTAACATTATTAACATTGTGTGGGATAGGGTGGATAATACTGCACTGTACTTTAAGTGCCTTCAACATAGATGACAGGCTTTACTAAAGCCTGACAAACATGTTGTTGGCAGTGATTGCTCAATTTTAGTTATTAAAGAGTTCAACTTGTGACAAAAATATGTACTGAGGGAAGATACTTTACAGTTGAAAGATGACAGAACATTTTAAACATTAAACTTAAGGTCCAAAATACATTAAAAAAATGCAGCCTATAAAGTATTTCTATGCTAATGAAGAGACCATTAACTGAATTATTTTGGATAAGCCGGTATCAGCTGGCTCTTACATCAATCGGGCTCTATTCTTTACCTTTATTTAGTCAAGCCGTTCTCCAACTGTGGGACCTAAAATGGGTCACTGACTGCTCTGTTGTGACCCAGTAGTTCTCACGTGGTTTCTGGGTCTTTGGGGACCAGAGTGCTGCCGGTTTTTCTGTCTCACCAGGTTGCTGTTTGCATTTATCTGGCGAAAAACAGCAGAGTTCAGAGAGTTTAGTAGACTGCAGTGTTTTATTTAACTTTGAGTTGGATTGGATACTTTATCACCTGCAACTACCATTGGCTCTGAATGTGGAGAGCTGCTGTCAGCTTGAAAATAATAATCATTTCAACACTATGGAGGGAAATTGAGTGTTAACATGTCCCTACAATAGATTGTTAGTGCTGGGCAATATATCGATATTACATCAATATCGCGATATGAGACTAGATATTGTCTTAGATTTTGGATGTCGTAATATGGCAGTACAATACAGTAAAGTGATGTAATTTTCTGAATTTACTAGACTGTTCAAACTGTTCTATTATTTGTCTTCACCCACTTAGACATTATATCCACATTACTGATGATTATTTATCAAAAGTCTCATTGTATATAAACTGGAAAAACTAAGTTCGGAAACTTTTGTTTGATGGATTATTTCTCTGTATTTTACATCATTGGAAAGCCTGTTTATTTACCTTCGCAATGATGTCCAACTTGTAAGGATCATGCATTTGTGGGATGAGCAGCACAGCTGATTATGTGGGTAGCGCCCAAGAAAAATTTGCCAAAATGCTCTGTCAATGGTAAACAGTGTATTCTCCTGTTGGTATTGACTCTTGTTTTGAGTTGTTTGGTGGATTGGATGATTGAACTCTCTATCAGTAACAAGGAACACACAAGACATATTGGCAATTTTACACTTTATTCATTTAATACAATATGTCAGGAGCCTCAGTTGCGGTGGAAGATCCATACGCAGCCACAACAGCCTGGCACCTCCTCCTCATGCTGGTCACCAACCTGGTCACACATTGCTGTGGGATGGCGTTCCATTCCTCGACCAGGATTCATTGCAGGTCAGCCAGCGTGGTTGTGTTGGTCACTCTAACACGTACCAGCTGATCCCACAAGTGTTGAATTGGGTTGAGGTCTGGACTCTTGCCATTCTCTCTACTCCCACATTATGGAGGTAGTCTGTGATAACCCTGGCTCTGCGGGGGTGAGCGTTGTTTCTTGGAGGATGAAGTTAGGTCCCAGATTGTGGAGATATGGGATCGCCACTGGCTGCAGAATCTCATCCCGATATCTCACTGCATTGAGATGGCCTTCAATGATGACAAGCCTTGTTTTGCCAGTGAGGGAGATGCCGCCCCACACCATGACACTGCCCCCACCAAAAGCTGTTACTCCCTCGGTGAAACAATCAGCATAGCGTTCTCCGCGTCGTCTCCATACTTTGACCCTGCCATTCATCTTTGGCAGACAGAACCTGGACTCATCACTGAACATGACATTCCCCCACATGTTCAGGTTCCATTGTCTGTGTTGTCGACACCAGCGCAAACGGGCCTGATGGTGAAGGGCAGTCATTGCAGGCTTTCTGGTAGCCTTATGAGAATACACTGTTTACCATTGGCAGAGCATTTTGGCACATTTTTCTTGGGCGCTACCCACATAATCAGCTGTGCTGCTCATCCCACAAATGCATGATCCTTACAAGTTGGATATCATTGCGAAGGTAAATAAACAGGATTTCCAACGATGTAAAATACAATGCCAACTAGCATTGTAACAACAGAGAAATAATCCACCAAACACAAGTTTCAGAACTTTGTTTTTCCAGTATATATTTTGCAAAAGCACCAATCGTCAACCCTACAACATCGTCGCAATATGGATACTGAGATATTTGGTAAAAAATAATGTGATATTGATTTTCTCCATATCGCCCAGCACTACGTTCTGTGCAGGGTGTTTTTCCTGTCTTTTACCTGATGCATGTTGCACTCTACCCACCTATTAATAACCTGAGCAGGTAGAAAATGGATGGATGGAAGCAGCTTTCAGTTTATGTGCAGGAAGTGACCTGAGAAATCTTCCAAACCTGATTGAATTTAATCCAGTTTTTTTTTTTGTGTGGCTTTTTTTCCTTTATTTGACAGTGATAGTGATAGTCATGAAAGGGTGTAGAGAGAGGGGATGACGTGCAGCAAAGGTCCGCGGGTTGGATTCGAACCCCGGGGCTTTCCATTTAATCCAGTTGTAAAACGGTTCTCCCTCTTATAGCCCACCTATAACATTAAGGGCCGCTCTGTTCCAGTAAGCAAAGCCTGTGAGGCAACATACACAAAACCAGGACCCTGAAACCTGCACAGCTAAATGGAATCCAGCCATCATCAATGTATATAATTAGACCTGTGCTTTTTCTGCTATGACATGACAAAATGTCTGTGGTGAAAAAGGTGAATTACACGGTCAGCAACTTAAAACCCCAGACCACCAGGGCAGCTCCAATATTATCAGCTTTTAATTATTGCATTATTGTTATTTAACTCTAATATTATCACATTTTTTAAAGTGTCATGATCATGGTGATTACTTTCTTGCAATGACAATTTCAATTTAATTTCAATGCAACATACACTTTTTTTTTAAAATCAAATCTAATAAATGCATTAACTGAATTAAAGACTTAATGTCCTGTTCAATTTAATTTAAGTTTCTGTAAATAAATATCACCTTAGCCTTGATATGCTTTTGGGAAATGAAACATGGTTTATATTCAGTATGGTGTTTTGTTTGTTCTCCCAATAGCACAACTCTGTAATCTACAAATTAGAAATCAGATTTTGCAGTCCTCCAATGCCACAAACTGATTTCCTTGTACTTTCTTTTCCGTCTCACCTACGACTGAACTCTTGTGTTTAGCCTTTCACCTTTCCTCCCTCCCTCTTCCCCCTGAAACTTTCCCTCTCACCACCCCATGTCCCCATCCATCCAGCCCCCCCCCCCCCGAGGTGAAACCTTACTCGTGGATAAATTTAGCAGCAGTGTGACCCAATGTTCACTGACACACTTCTCCGCACCTCTCACGCTGTTTGTCTATCTGTACCCATCTCTCCCATGAGGCCTGTTGTACAGACGGATGCAGGGCTTTAGACTTTACACAAAAACAGTCACACCTTATTGACACCATTTCGCAAACTTCAACATGGCGTTTCATCTTGTGACGGCTGATAATAGTTAATTACGCTAATAGTTTAATTATTACATTAGAGCCACCTCTAGTTGAAAAGACACATCGAGTGACTGCGATATCATATGATATTTAATGGCTTAATCGTCTACATCCCAGTCATTCCAGTCTGCAGGACATTTGGCTGGAAGGTGAACATTATCCCTTTTAGTAGCCTGTAACATTTGAGACTTATAAGATCTATTTCACTGCTGTTGACATTCTCACAGATTGAGACTCGTCTCCTCACATAACCTCATTTTTAGCCACATCCATCAAATTAATTGTAACACACGACCAGCCGTATCAAAGCAAGCTCAAACATACAGCGTCTCACACACACACACACACACACACACAGACACACGCCACCCTGCTGGCGTGTGTCAGTCAGTGTGTCACAAGTCAACAGAGGGTGCTTCCTCTTTGTAAAGGTCAAGGGTCAACAACAGCTGTGTGACTTGGAAGTAATTAACACAACTTTACAAACCAAGCGAGCAATAATTTGGTGCTTTGCAGGTCAAAAGACGTCGAAGGTTAAAACTGGGTTAACGTCTTGTTTAGTGTTTTTCTGTAACGCTTTATTTCATGGGTCTGTAATTTCTGAATCATTTCTTAATCATTTCCAAAAAGTTTCCTGGAAAGAACTATGCAATTACGTTCTAATTACGGGAGAACATGTTGAATTGTCACACACTGTCAACACCAAGTTTATTACAAATGAACCAAAGTTAGAAGCTATAAGTCCATGACCGAAATGTTGCACCTCTGTACCCGGTATGTGGTTAGATAATATAAGAAAAAGGGACAACAGAGGCAGTGTTAAATTGGTACATTTCAAATGAACTGATTACGATTAATTACCAGTGAAATCTTCTTTTATTCAGTGTACAGCAGACAAAATACAATTCAGCACACACAGGAAATAAAGTTTCAAATAATAAATTAATAATAATTTGGATTTAAATGGAGCTTTTCTTTCAAGGAAATGTTCTATTTTCCATATAATTACTTAGAAATTACGTGGCTCTTTCCAGGAAACTATCTAGAAAATTATTAGGAAATTAAAGGCCAATAAAGCGTTGCATGTTTTTTTTTTTTAAACAAAATTGTGTTATCTATTTCTTATTTCATTTCTTCATTTAATTATTTATATAACAGCATGCAATTGTGCAATCCTGTAAAGTATAATGACAGTAAAAACTTAATGTTAAAGGCCTATATTTCAGTGTGAAGCAGATCCTTACTATGAGCTGAAACATGGTTATTTAAAAACAGTTGAAACAACAGTTATACGTAACCTAAACACCTAAAACACCTTCAACCTAACCAAGTTTTAACCTCAACAAATACTGGAAACACTATTAATACTGACATCTATTGCAACCTCACAGCATCAGTGTGCATCTGTGAAGATTTAGCCGGCTAAACCATCATGAATCTGAAAATATACTCAGCCATATCCTGCTGCTAATCAATAAATAAATCATATTAGGAGAATCTATTAACAGCTCTACACATAAACTCCTCCAATCCTTCAAGGCTCTAATTTCCTCTCTCTCACACACACAGACGCCATCACAGCTTTCACACCTGAGCGATGTGAGACTCCTCAGAGCGACGATAAGCCTGTAAATAGTGTGATTAACTGCGATTTCTTATTTATATCTGACCTGCGGGGCCCCTGAGGGGCTCCACAAGGGCCGGCGGGAACTAGAGGTTCGCTTTGGGCAATCGTCCATCGTCTCAGAGGAGAAGAGGAAGAGGAGACAGAAAAGAGGAACAACACTTTGTCAGGCTGCTCTAACACATTTATAAACACCCCAGCTGCTCCGACCTCCGTTGCTCATGTATCCGTCATTCTCTCGTCTTATAATTCACATTCACCTCTGCAGAAAATGACCTTTAAAAAACACAATGCTTCAAATCAATCGCTGAAAAAAACAATCTGACGCTGTGAGTCATTTATGTCCACAGAGCAGGTGTGACTGGATGAAAACAAATATGAGTCAATGGTAGATACGATGCTCCTGGGAGGAATGACCATGATTCTGGATGAGCATTTAAACAGATGAACTGGAGGATATGGTGACATGACTTCATCTCAACACGTACATCTAACCTGTCTGCTCAGGTTTCCTGTATATAGGTATTTATATCCACCAACACATGAAAACAGCAATGACTTTACAAGGCTGCAGCTTGGGAAGGCGTAGAAGAAGATAGACGGGGTCACAAAGAAGATATAATCTGGGTAATGCAAAACAAAATTGCAAGAGATCAAGTGAGAGATTGAAATGAAAAAATAAAATAAAATCCTTGATTTTTGCAGGGATGACTTTCCAGTTATCGCCTTCACTCAGTGTTTGGTAGCGTGGGCGGTGTGAAACCAGCGGAGACTGTGAATGTGTTTGAAGGCTGTACAAATAAAGTTGACATTAAGTTGCAGAAATCTTGCTCAAGAAGTAAAGAGAACGTAGGAGGAGGAGGATGATAGTTGAGATGAGGAGTATTGATTCAAGAGAGGGGCATTAGGAGAAGTTTATGCAACGTAGTAGAGCACTGCTGGTGGACCAGATCGGATGCACCATGGAGACGAAAAACAAATGACCAGGAGGTGGTTGTGGAAGAAAAGTATTTAAAAGGTAGGGGTGAAATAAAAGAGTGAGGAACAGCAAAGGATGGTTGGAAAGTGACAGGTGGGGAGATAGGAGGAGAGATGAGGGAGAAGCAGGTGGAGGGGATTGAAATGAGTTGAAAGGAAAAGACATTTTTAAAGACAGCAGACAGGCAGGTAAAGGAAGATTTGGGAAAGACCTACCAGGGTCTGTTGGTATCTCAGAGCCTTCCTTTGCGACGCATCTGCAGCCATTGACACGCTGTCACTGATCCAAAAATAACCTCGCTGGACACCCCAGCATTTCCAATGGCGTGGGCAACACCATACACACACACACTCTCGCTCTTATAAATACACACTTTACACCAGGTCAAATAAACACACAAACATCTTCTTAAGTTTCTCACTCTCCTATAAACTCATTCTCAAACACACTCGTTACACAGAGGAGGTCAAAAAACGCAGATGACGTCCTTCCCGGGCGCGCTCTTCTCCAGATGATCCAGAGGCTGCGAGCCATCCAGCTCCACTGCAGACCTGACAGACACACGGACAGAAATCAGAGCAAAGCCATCTGATGAGGCGGTGAGGGACGCAGCGCTTTCCTATATTAGAACTGCAGACACCTAATAACACACACACACACACAACTTGTTGCCCTTAGCAGCACCCTCCCTGCCAGCCGGCCATTAGGTGTGTGTGCGTTTGGATGGACTGTTCTTGTTTGGACAGGGGTGGTGGGGGTTGGATGGGCACCCCCCATAGGGCTGCCCCTGCAACGTGAGCAGGAAAAGTGCACACGACACCCCTGTGACAGCTCACACCTAATCAGCCAATGATGCAAGGCAATCCCCATAACACTCACATGCTATGGTTGTCCTCCTTAAGGGGGGAAAAAAATCACCCTGAATGCGCCGTCTCACTGTAAAATACACCCCCCAAAATGCTTGTAGGACCCTCCGCAGAGCTCGGTAAAGTGATCTCCATATTGCTTAACCTCTCCAGCAGGTTCACATATCCAGAGGAGCTAATACAGGAAGGCAGCTATGTGCCGCACATCATTCGCTAAAAGCTGAAAAGCCCACAGGCCATCGGGGTAGACCACCACCGCTCAGCATCCCGTTGAGACAACATCCCACTCACGTTAATCTAAACTAACTCGTCCTCTGGTTCCTCCTCTCAGGCTGATGAGACAGGCGGCCATTATGACAACCGCAAAGACACACAGACACACACAGATCCCCCTTAACCCCGCCCCGCTTTGTGGTCCACACGCCAGCGCATAACAGCCTAATCTCACACAGCTACACCGGAGGCCAGCGAGAAATGTGTTACTCTGACCGCCGGTGTGTGTGTGTGTGTGTGTGTGTGTGTGTGTGTGTGTGTTTATGTGTGTGTCAGGGGAGAATGACTGTGGACAGCTGGCTGGGCCTCTATCTGATACACTAAGAACATTATCACTGGGCGGCAGGCAGTGTGAGAGATACATGCGTCCTGTCACAGTCACAGCATGGAGAGGCCTGAGCGCAGCGGAATAGTGGGGAGCCAGTTATACTATACCTGTGAACAGAGAGGACAGGCTGTACGCCGGGAACAACACGCACAAACACAGCAACAAGGAGGATTGAATAAAGTGGAGCATGCACAGGAGTGTACATTCGTGCAGAGGGCCTCACGCTCGCGGCGCAGGATTCAGCTTAAACCAAACATATGCAAATAAAAACGCAGATACTCTCGCATTCACATGCAGCTGTAAGAAAACAACAACAATTTGTCTTGTTTAAAAACCACGGCTTGTTTATTGTATAGAACATTTGGCAGTCATTGGTATCGACAAAAATAAAATCTCTCTCCAGCCCCCTAAACTCTGCACCTCAGCAGAGCTTGGCAACAACCTTCAACACATCTCGACCCAGGAGCGTAACCCTTTTATACTACTCCAATGTTTGTGTTTCAATAATTACAAGAACCAAAAGGATAAGAAAGGTGAGCAACTTCCAGACCAGGGTAAATTCTACCCTTCTAGCACCTCACATGCAGCTTAAAAGCATCCTTGTTTACAGATGGTTAACAATCAATATTGTTTCAACCATATACTCCGTTTCCTTCACTACAACACTGTTGTAACAAAACACACTTTGCTTGATCAGGGCTTTTCTGGGAAACATCAATACTCACACAGCCTTGAGAAATTGATTTCTCTGTGTGTGTGTGTGTGTGTGTGTGTGTGCCAAAGAGATACAATATACTGTGAAAGCTCTATGGTCATAAATTCATCTAATAGATCATCCTCACATGGCACAGGCTGCTGTAGAAAACTGCATATCGTTTACGGAAGACATGTGAAATACACGTTTTATCTTTACTGTATCAGCTACAGTAAAACACCACAAAAACAGTTGGGGGACTAACTAGACGTGCAGCTCCCACACAGAGGGAGAAACACTATTAGGAGTCAGGGTTAGCGTAAAGGTCAGAGTTCACACTGAAGGTGGAAGACCCCACAAGTAGCACCACATTCCCCTGGCAGCCCACCACCCTGACAGGGACACATCTACAGTAACACAGCTGATATTTACAGTGGGTGCTCTTTATGAAAAGCTGAATTTTCCTGATTGAACATCAACAAACGAAAGCGAAAAAAATAAAAAATAAAAAATTAAACAATTCCAGGTTTTGTTTTGAAGCTGCCCTGTAGGTTAATTTCCTCTTCATAAGAAAACTATGTGAGAAAAAAAAAGTGAACTTCTCTGACGAGAGCAGGTTGAAAAAAAACCTGTTGCAGAGACTTTACCGTTTAATCATCACCGTAGCCGACTATACCTAAAATGAAAGCTGTCTGCAATCATGACAGTAAAGACTATTTTGAACTGGAAATATGAATAATATTGATGCAAGACAGACGATGAAATGCATTTATCTCTGCTGTGCTGCCCCCTGCCTGTCACTATGCTAAAAACAAGAAATGGTCTCAACTCATAACAAACATTATATACAAATAAAGCGAATGGGCTTAAAAAATCCATATAAAAACAATTTCATACAAAATAAAGCCACGAAAATAGATCTGTGTACAAAATACATTTTAAAAAGAGAGAGTGAAACCTCAAAGTAGCTGTGCGGTAAGAAAACGAACAAAATTCGATTCTGTCTGACTAAAAAGGATTATAAACTTATCCCTCTAACTGGCATAGACGCAGACACACAGAGACATGAGTAAATTGTATGCTAATACGTTGCCCATTTCCGAGTACATGTAGATTAACATAAGCTCGCTCCTTTTTTTTCTTTCCAAGATTTGTGCGAATATACAGTATGCATGCATGTGTGTTCGTGCATGTCTGAGGAGGCAGTATTTACACAGAAAATACGAATGAATAAATCCTCTGTTTGGTCATGAAGTTGTAACAGAGGAATGTGTGAATGTGTGGCAGTAATTGGAGTGGAATGAACAGTCGTTTGCCCTTACTGAGTGGCTTCAATGCAAGGAATGGTCTGCGTGTGTTTATCTGTGTATGTGCATATTTGCTTATCAATACTGGGGTTGGTACTTGGGGAAAAGGTAGAGGTCTTTGCACAATGAGCTGGTGAACTCCGACATCTCTTTGCAGCGATGGTGGGCGGTGCCAGGAGCGTAACCCTCCCGCTCCTTAATACGTCTGTTGACCTGGAGACAGACAGGAGAAAAAAAAAAGAAAGGATTACAGTGATGTCCTAAACAAGAAAGCATATTTTACACTGTGCATGTAAATATGTGGGTATAGGATATTTTATGTTCACCTGCACCATGATGTCTGCAAGGTGTGTGTCTCTGGCGTGGTGGCGCAGCATTGTGTTAAGTTCCTGGATAAACCAGGATCCTCTCTTGGTGTTCCGCATCGCCGCTGTGCCTTCAGGAGGGAGAGATCACACAATAAAAGGCTTAATACATCGAGATGAGATACAGGGAGACAGAGCCAAGGTGGTGTAACAGGCTCAGGTTTAGAGCTACAGTGAAGGCACTGGTATCACATGAAAATAGAAAACCTAAGCATGTCATGGCTTTCCTAGGTAGATTCACAATGAGGTTGGGTTCTGAGCAGTTTCCAGAACAGAAGGGCACGGGGCCACAATAGGGTGTTCCTCAATGTCTTAATGTGGATTTTGGAGTGATTTTTGATAATTTTGATCAATTCTCAAGTGGTAAAAAATGGTTAAATTTAGCACCAAGTCTGTTTAACAAATGGTATCAACCCAAAACGTGTTGCAACAACTTATGCGACATAATAGAGCATGGAAATGCCCATCATATATTTATATCATAATGTTCTTAGCCCTTATACACTTTCACAATTTATTTTAATTAATTAATTTGTGTTTACTTCTGATTTATGACTAGAAAGGCCTGACACACAGTGCTGAGCTGCATCTCAAATTAATCTTCAGGTTCCCAGTTTTCAGTTGGTATACACCACTTCTATGTGACATCTACTGCTGACCTGCTATCTCCCCCTAAACATCCCCTGCCCAGAGCCAGAGATATTGTCTTTTTAACTCCAAGCCTTGTCATTTTAAAACTTGTAGTTTTCGGCCTCAAGCGATGCTGACTTATCAGACTTGGTGCAGCTCCCTCCAGAGCCACAAAAGGCTTTATACAACAGTTTTTTTTTTCACATATGCAGTAGCACTTCTCAAGACCAGACTTTGATGTGTACACAAAAATCGATGGAGTTCCCCTTTAAAGCCACCAACATCCTTCCATATTGGTTTGGTTACAGTTCCAGTGCAGTTTGCATTACTGGTAGAAGGACAAAATCAGCAGAAGGAAAAAAAACAGACAGCCAACAAACTGATATGTTTTTGCTGGTTGAAGTGTTGCTGTAGTAAATAACCCGTAAAGAATCGGTGTTTCTTTTTCCACTGCATACACTATTGCTTCTTAATTTTCCCACACATTCTTATTTGTTCATACCCTTTATACTTCAGATGATTAACACAGTTGCACATTTCATACATAAATCCACCCCAGAATAGCAAAAGGGACAGACTTACAAATTTTCTGACCTTTGAGAGATGCAAAGCCACAGATCATGTCAGACCGCTGGGGCAGTTTAATCCTGGGCCTCCCCATGTCCCCTCCGTGTCTGGAGTTTGCATCCCCCTGTTCTTCCCTCCCAGCATCTCGCTGTTCACAGCCTGGTGAGCAGGTCCTCGCTGGCCCATCGATCTGCTCCACTCCACAGTCCATCTCCTCTGGAAGACAACAAAGTTTCTATTTAGCTAACATCTAACAGTGTATATTTTACATTTTTGTTAAGTCTTGAGACATTATTTTCTATTGTCTCGTACTTGCATTGTTTTTGTGGGTGTTTTGACTCTGATTTGTCTCGGCCTCACCTACTACAGTCCTTGGTTGAAATTTAAAGAGCACAAAAGAGCCGGTCATTGTGATTACTCTGAGCAGCACCCATGGGAATGAATTACAATACAATGTTTTTGAATATATTTCTTGCTTTTTCACTGAGGGTCTGAATAAGTTGCTAAATTTGTGGTTGGTCGCATTTTAGAAATAAAGTCGCTAAGAGGGTCTGAAAAGTCGCCAAGTCTAGCTAGAAAGTGTGCCGCTGTGCGTGCGACATGAACCATCATGCGGCACATGCGTGTAAATTTGACCGGCACGGAATGTGATATATCTGAGACTGATCGGCCGGTCACCGTTCTTGGCTGATCAAGCTGAAAATCAGCCGATTCTGGTCGCCAACCGATCGAGCGGTGCATCTCTACTGAACACAATTAATGAAATTGGTTTTCACTTTTCAGCTATTTGCAGAGGCAGTGGCCCAACACATCTAATGGCCTTTCAGCAGCACACCTGTGGTTGGCTCTGTGGTGGAGCGAGGGAGTGTGTGACAGTAATTAGGATTGCTCCGGAGGGGTCTGAGGATTTGTCGAGGGCGTCATCAGCCGTATAATCAGACCATAACCTCCATCACAGAGACAGACTAATTAGCTGGGTTAAGTCTGGTTAAGTCACAAGATTAATTAATGTTTACGGACTATTATTGCACTTCTATTGTATTACGTTTATTCAAGTCTACAACAGAACATTAAAAAAATATGACATATTCTGACACAATCCACAGCATCTGGAGCTGTGTGGCTGATGAATAGCTGTGTCTGACACCCAGGTTGTCTGTCCCAGTGGCCAGGAAGGTGACAGAAGACAACATCTGGATATGTGGAGGGACAGGCTGGCATCTGCCTTTTCTCTTGCAGTAAATGGTTGTATTATGTTGCAGGGATCTAACTGTTGAAACGTAGGTTGTCTTAACACGTTGTAAGACATATATTTGGATATTTATATTTGTGTATCATGATCTCTCTTATGGGTCTGCACCAGTGTCTCCTCACAAACGCACATGCACTGAGCACTTCCACTGGGAGGCACCCGAGAGGCGACCTCAGCAGAGGCCTGGACCATCTCATCTGGCTTCTTCACATGTGTAGGCTGAGCTCTGAAATCCTCCTGGATGTCTAAACGTCTCACTCTATGGGTGAGCTCAGGTGAGCCCAAACACCCAGTAAAGGAAACTTATTTTAGTCACTTGTATTCATGATGATGTCACTATTGAAAGCTTGTGACTGATACATTTCTTGATACATAGATTTGCATGCATGGCTATTAGAGTAGCCTACATAGGTTTAGATATGTATTGATACATAGATTTTCCTAATTACATTGTATATCAATAATTAATGATGATGATGAGGTGATCAAGAGCCTTACCTCCTCTGCACGCCTGGATGAAAAACATCTTCGGCTTGTTCTGTAGCAGGGGACAGCGCGCATTGTCAAAGGACTCAAACACCCAGTCCAGCTGAAAATTAAACAAGTGACAAAGTTACATGTCTGAAAACCGGCTGTATCTTTACCCTTGAAAGACATCATATACAGAAACTAAGAACACACCGGCAGGAGCTGTCCGTCTGTACCATATATAGCTCCTTCCACTCCATGGGAGAGCAGACACACCACACTGCTGTCCCCTTTCCGGTGGGTCTGTCCGACGGCAAAAGTTCTCGATGCACGTCCTCATGCCCTACACAAAGAATAAGGAATCAGGAAAACCAGTTAACACAGTTTGTTGCATTTTAAATACTGAACAGATTGGTAAGGCAGTCATGTGGTTACATAGATCATTTTGGGTTTGAGTGGTAAATCTATTTAAAGTCAATGGTCTCCCCACTCCCACAGCCAAAACCCACGCTTTGCAAAGTGTCTTTGAGCAAGACACTATCAGCCAACATGCTTACTCATGCCAAGTTTCTTAAAATAAGCTAAATGACTCAAATGTAAAGTGTGTTTGCTTTGTGATAACACTGCCACACTTAACACGGGAACTGAGCTAAACAAACCTGCCAAAACTATTTTTTTTTTCTAC
This sequence comes from Sebastes umbrosus, assembly GCF_015220745.1. Lineage (NCBI taxonomy): Eukaryota > Metazoa > Chordata > Actinopteri > Perciformes > Sebastidae > Sebastes > Sebastes umbrosus. Next base: position 14,226,210 of record NC_051279.1, read on the forward strand.
AAACACAGCTAAGTGACTTTCACAAAGTTGTTCCTTTTCTTTTTACAACTTCCTTTTTCTAGCGATCTCAACCAAATAAAATGGATGGTTTGTGTTTTCAAATAACATCCTGTATATACATATAGAGACTGCGTCTGTGTTTGTTACCTGAGCAGTGAGGTCTCTGTGGACTGTAACCCACGTAGTCCAGCTCTGTGAAAACCTTCCGGAGGACCTCGTCATCCACCTCACCTCCCTTCCTCGGGTCAAGGTCGGGTGCAGCACAAGGATCAAAGGTCACATTACTGATCACCAAAGCAAAACCACGAGGGGATGATTTCATTCTGTAAGACTGGAGTGAGAGAGAAAAAACAAAAAAAAGCATGGTAAAGAAATGGAAAGGGAAAGAAGGGAACAATTAGTCCAAATAATGACAAAGCATTGCAAAAATTATGTTTCTAAGACTGCATTCACACCAAATCAGGCGTTGCAGTGATTCGGCGCAGGGTTGTGCGGCAGTGTGGGAGCGTCAATTTAATGGCCCATTGACTGCGACGATTAACGTCTTTTGTTCCCTCATGGCTGGGTTGTAAAACTCTGGATCACCGGTTACGTGATTGGCCTCCGCAGCGTGATGTCGGGTTGCGTTTCTCCAAAAGTTGATTCTGTTTCTACTTTTCCACTGCACCCCCTGCGGCCGCAGCCCAAGCGCACTACCCCCATTCAAAATAAACGGGAGGACTTGCATTTTCGTCGCACCACTGGATCTGGTGTGAATGCAGCCTAAGCAGCTTTAACACTTTGCCTGTTATTTTATTCTATTATTACTTTTTACAAATTAATACATTTTACAATCAATATATTTTATGCATCTCTCCATTTAATGCTCTATATTGACTCATATCCAGATAGATGGTGTAACACTGAAGACAAGCAACTCCCAAAAGGTAATAGGTAAAACATAACAGAGGAAGTTACTGCAAACCTGTTGATCTGACCTGGTGAAGAGAAGTATTTTACCTGCTGGTAGTGAGAGAGGTAAAAGTCAGGAGTGCACGGGAGCACAGGAGTGTTGATGGGACTATCTGCATCCAGACTGAACTCCATGGACTCTGCTGCACACACAAACACAGACACAAAAGATCAAAAGCTCTAGTTGTTACAAGTTCTGATGACAAGTTTACACATCTTTGTGTGCTCCCGCTGGCAGCTGTGTGCTCCTGCCAGCGGCTATGTGACAACAAACTTTGTACTACAATGCTGTGAATGAGTCACTCTTTGGGCGTGGCGGCTGTAGGTACAGACAGTAGCTGAACGCTAGAGCAACCACACTCTTACACTTTCAAATTCAATTACTTATCTATTTAAACTAGTCAACAGATGAACATTTTCTCCAAACACCCCTCCTTGTCTCCATGGAAACAGAAAAATATTGACATGGGACAAAGCAAAACCTATTTGAACCTGAATGCAGGTTAGACTGCAACACCACTCACCATATGTCCTTGCTCTCTTGGCAGCAATTTCTTCTTGGGTAGGAAGTGGCAGGGGAGAGTCCACAAACCTCTGAAATTCAAAATCATGCACAATTTATTAAAGACAAAACATCAGCTGTTTAACACAAACAAAAGAAGACAGATATTGAAGGATTTTGCTGTGGAAGCAGCGGTTGCTTGGTGTGGGAAAATGACAACTGCCTTCCTAACTTCCCTATCAGGGAATCTCCTGCCTGCTTTCTGACTACCTTAGCATCTAACATAAGGTGGCTGTGGTTTGTGATTCTCACATCTGTCATCTTATCTCTTCCTCTTTTCTTCATCCTCTGTCTCTCTGTCTTCCTGTCTTTCTCCCTGACTGGGACCAATCCTTTGAATGGTGACTCTGACCGCAGACAGCTTTCTGAGGCTCGGACTGAGCATGATGAGGTGCTGCTCACCTCGCTCTCTTCTTCTCTGTCTACTGAGGATGTCTGCAGAAGACCATTTAACTGGAGCATACTGTTATCAGAGATGTGTAACTTTCTTCAAACTGTAAGCATGTATTATTGAGCTGACAATTATAAAACCTCATTAAAAGACATATTCAATGATATAAAGTTCTCTGGACATTAACTTTTGTTCCGTCTAAGTATTGAAAATGACCCAACAGTGAAAATGAAGACAATCCTGGTTGAGGGACTATAAGCACCCCGCTCACCTCTCTCTTCTTTTCAGTTGTCTGTCTGTCTAGTCGCCTTGCATTTCCCTCTGGCTCTTCCTCAGGCTGTATACTCTGTGAGCAGAAAACAGACTAAAAATTACACTAAGTCTAGTAAGAATCTGCTGTGTAAACTGTAGCTTTGTGTTGTGTGATGTTTGATGAAGTGCACACTCACCTCTACAGGTGTCTCTTTGCCATCTTTTTCTGGTGATTGTATGAGCAAGTCATACAGGTGCTGCTGCTCAGTTTCCAGCAGAACTGAGCAGAAGCTGCTAAAGGCTCTGGGCCCCCGCTTTGGTAAGAGTAGTAATAAGCGCCAGCTTCGTTTCTGAGATGTTTGCTCAGCCTAGAGTAGAGGAGATCAGACCAGAAATATAAACATCACTAGCAAACATGAAATATAATAGTATATTTGATTTACCGTTTTTTTACACGCCTAATATCATGACATTTTGTTTTCTAACCATTGCCCACTGTTGACGCTCTATAGTTGACCATCACCACGGTCTGTCTAACAAGAAAATGGCTTGTATTCAAACAAACACTGGTTGTTTAAAGGGGGCATCTCAGGTTGTAACCAGTAATGTCAGCCAGGGAGAAACCCATGTATTTACATGAAATTTTATCAAAACTGTAGGCTTTGTGTTTGGCAATCTTTTTTTTTGGCCTTTGTGTAACTTCAGAATTAAAACAGATTTTATGCTGTAACGTTTCGAGCACCAGGCTAAGAGCAGCGGTGTGCAGATCGATCTGTTTTAATTCTGCTAGATATTTCTTTGATCCAGCATCCATCCTATCGGACACTATCCTATCGGTGAGACTAAACTTCAAACTCATCCAAAATACACCTCTTACTTTAAAAGTACTCTGAAGGGCATGACCTGGATCCCAACCTATTTGGCTAGTGAACCCTTAAATTTAAACAATGTCTTGTGACCTCTTATCAAAAGTTAAGTCTTTAGTCTGTCCCTTAGTAACATTTTGCCAAAGTGGTTTTGTTTCATTTAAAACATATCCAAAGAAGTGAAAGTATCCGGTACTTTACAAATGATGAATAATAATGATGGAAGAAATGTTCCTTGTTATCATCTTTTGACCCCACAGGTTTATCATGGAACCCATTAGGGGTTCTGACTTCCACGTTGAGAAACACAGCTTTCACCTATGGGCCTAAACTTGGCCATAACCTTTACCTTAGCTGGCAGGCAAGCAACAACCTACTGACAGTAGTGTTAGGCAATATAGCGATATTATAACAATATTGTGATACAAGACATCGTAATATTGGATATCGTAATATGGCATAAATGTTTCCTGGTTTTAAAGGCTGAATTACAGTAAAGTGACGTAATTTTCTGAACTTACCAGCCTGCTCTAGTTGTTCATGATTATTTATCAAAAGTCTCATTGTGTAAATATTTTGTGAAAGCACCAATAATCAACCCTATAATATCGTTGCAATATTGATATCAAGGTATTTGGTAAAAAAATATCGTGACATTTCATTTTCTCCATATCACCCAGTCCTAAATGACAACAATGTAAGCAGGTGTATCAAACATTCAAGGTGTAGATAGATAGATAGATAGATAGATAGATAGATAGATAGATAGATAGATAGTAACTTTATTGATCCGGAGGGAAATTCAAGTTTCCAGCATCACAGTTCCATAGTGCAAAACATGTTAGTAAAAAGGCAGTAAAAAAGTTAGTAGTGCAAAGTACAAAATAATATACCAGATATAAAAATACAAGGAGATGAAGAAAACTGTTTGAACTGAAAAAAAGTAGTGCAGAGTAACAGCTGTGATACACGACTATTAAAAAAGTGAATATAGTGCAGAAGAGACTGTTAAAAATGAGTACAGTGCAGGGTAACTCCAGTAGCTTAGTCTATGAAAGTGCACTGTGTGCATTATTATCTGCTGATAGGTTACAGTTGAACACATATTGACAGTAGAGTAGAGTCCTAAATGAAAAGATATTAATTTATTATCACATACCATGATGCTCTCTGCCATGCTCTCGGTTAGGATGTCTTCAGCCTGTAAGGACTGAATGAGCAGCTCATCCACCACCAGCTGTTTGCAGAGAATAGCAGAGCGTCTCCTCAGAGCCCGTCTGTCCTGCTCCAGCATGCCACACTCCAACATGTTGCTCCAACAGACTGGGTACAAGGCAAGGTAAACAAGACACATGAACCTCCAACACAATAAGACAGGAAGTTAAACAACAGTATAATGAAGTGACATGAGAGACAATGTCAACAACTCCAGGTGCTACTTTACTGCACCACTTAACGTTACTGGGTGGTCGTTTATATGTATTGCTTCAGATAGACAGTATCACTTCACTGATGCTGGGCTCCCTCAATCAGACATTATATTATACATTATACATCTGTTAGGCATCATCACAACATATCGATTAGCTATTAGTAATCATATACGCTAGCTGATGCAGGTGTATAACGTTACAGAGGTAATTCATGAGTTTGCGAAGACAATAACTAAATGTAAAAGCTATGTATAATCATGTTAACAACCGTCCCCATGCAGGAGACTGTAGTGAAGTTAAACTGACAGTTAGTAACCGTCCATGGCTAGTTACCGGCCGTTAGTAACCGTCCATGGCTAGTTACCGATGCTAACTAGCTGGCTAGCTCACTTCGCATAACCCCTCCTTTTCTTTCATAAAAGTTGGTAAAATGTAATTTTTTCTTTCTTCTTACCGTTCTTCCGTTTCTGCAGCAGAATTTAAAACCCGTCCAGGTAAAAAACTCGACGTGCTTTAACACTATTTCACGCAAATTGACAACATCCCGTCGCCTCTTTACTCTCCACAACCAACTTCCGCGGGGTATTGTGCAGCACTGAGAGGGGGCGGGCTACGGAGTGGTTGTTTGGGGATTCTGACCAATGAGAGCAGAGTATATTGTGAGTGGCGTTTCAAGTGTCCAATCACCGGGTGTTTAACCTGGTGCCGCCCACTGTGAAGCTATACTCAAAGATAGGGGGCTTCATGGGATTTTGAATTTGAATGTGTTTTCTGTCAATAAGTAGCCAATTGATAAGAAGCTCTTTGATGATAAGCACAAACAGTTAACTAATAGAGAGCCATCTTATCTTGAAGAGGATGGACTAATATTGGCTGAAAAGACAGATATGGAATGGGATTCAAAATAAAGAGATTTCCAAGAATTATAATAGCAGTATAAACAACATTTAATTGTAATTAACAGTGGTGGAATATATCATGATATTTTACTGAAATACTTCACGTAAAGGTCCCATATTATTAAAAACATTGAGATTTTCATGTTTTTTTTTTATTATAAAGCAGGTTTAAGTTCAATATAAATACTGTGAAAGTATCGAAACACTCAATCCACAGGGAAATACACACACAGCCCGTATTCAGAAACTGCATTTGAAACAAACTGTCAGGATTTATGCCCATTTGTGATGTCACAAATATACAATATTTAGACCCTTGACACAATTTTAAAACGTAAACATTCTAAATGTGTCCCAGTTTATTTCCTGGTACAGTGTATGTGAATATCATCAGCTGACAGGAAGTACACATGGACCCAAGCTGTTGCCTAGCAACGCAATTCTGTTGCAATTCCGTCAAAATGCACTTAAACGGAGCATTTCAGACAGAGGGTAAATACAGGCATATTCAGGCAGACAGTATGAGGAAAATAAAGGTTTTTTTGAACATTGCAGCATGTAAACATGTTCTAGTAGAACACACAAAAAACAAGTATGAACCTGAAAATGAGCATGATATGGGACCTTTAAGTAAAGTCTGTGGGTACTTGTTTTATTCACCAATATTTCTATTCTATGCATTTTATACTTCTAATTCATATAAATCGTGTACTTCTGCTATTTAACAGATATCTTGTTTGTTACAATGTTCAGATTAAACTACCCAACGGTATAGAAAATAGTTAAAATTATCTCCAATTTAAAGCATCAGCTATAATAATCCAATAATATATATTATTATTATTTTTTTACATCTTATTTAACATTTTCCTGTATGTGATTCTTTTTTTTTTTTTTTAAATGTATTTTGTGTGAAATCTTAAATATCTCCTATAGAAATGAACATAAAAAAGCAGCTTCCAACCATATAAATATGGACGGAAATTAGTGGAAATGGAAACAGAAAATAAACCAAATTGGAGCAGAGAAGGACTGCTACTAATAGACCAGATACATCAGAGAAAAAAGTATCAAAGAAAAGGGAACAAAGTGGTTGAAAGTGGTGTAACATCTTATCATTGGATATAATAGTTTACAAGAAAGGAACAGCTGCCACTGTTGAGGAATACAACTTCCTAATTCTAAATTAAAGCCATTATCTTAAATAGATCATTCATCATGACTAATGATATATTAGTAGTCATTACAAAACTTGTGACGGGAAGTGCAACAACACTCTTAACCAATTTAGAGACCACTGGGACTCTTTTAAACTTCCAGTAAAAAGCAGTAATGGAAAGTAACTAAATACATTTACTTAAGTAGCCTATTGTACTTGAGCACAAATTTGAGATACTTGTTTAGGAGTATTCCCTTCTTAATACTACCTTATACTAGTGTTGCAAAAACATCGAAGCATCGATACCATATCAATACTGAATATTGAAATGGTTTCAACACTCATTTTCCACAGTATCGATACACGGGTACCAGCTGAGCTTTCTTCTCTTCGACAGCGAGTTGACACACACACACACACACCACACACACACACACGCTATTTATCTTCTAATAATCTAACATTTTATGCCGGCAATGTTGGCAAAATGGTATAGAATATCGATATTTTTCAAGGTATTTGTGTCGAAGTTAGAAATGACAGCAGCACTACTTTATACTTCTACATACGAGGAAATATTTTACTTTTTATACTACATTTACATGACAACTTACTGTTCAGAGTAAGATTTTACATCAAAAACATTGGATAAGCTTGTAAAAATATAATGCATTGTTATATATTAAACCAGTTGTTCCCCTCACATGGGGTCCTTGTCAAGTGTTTTAGATGACTATGAGTTCTTAAAATTTCCACCAAAGAGACATTTATCCTTTAAACTTCTCTCATGGTTTCATTTAAATGCCTGTTTGAAGCTCAAATTATCTAATATTTCATAAAAATGCACAAATAAAACAAACAGCAGAACTTTTTTCTTCTTTCCTGCCCCATTAATCATCTGACGACCCTTAGATTTATCTGGTGATCCTGTACATGAAGTGTAAACTGTGATGTAAGTAAATGTAATTTAAACCATTTAAATGTGCACACCTCATCTGTCTCTGTGTCTCTCTCCTCAGGCTTACTTCACCCTCCCCTGCTGTCTATCTCCTCACCCTCCCTGTGTGTGCTGTCAATAATTGATGATCCTTACAGACTCAAAGGGTAACAGGTCCGGGAGGAAAATGTCTCACCCATTTCTTTATATATTCACAAGTCTATCTTTAAGTTCAGTCAGGCTGACAAACTACCACAACTGTTTATTAAAGCAGGAGGATCGATGGCATGAAGTAGCCCGAGTGTGTCCGTTTTATAGTTTGAGGCAGCTGCTTGCACCTGCGACCATGAGCGGGTTAACGCTGCTGAATGTCTGGCTGACAGCAGGACAGAGGGAGGAAAGGGAAGCTTAAATGAGTGAGAGGCAGGGGGCAGAGAGGAGGAGGAGGAGTGACAGGATGATAGAGTGAATTAATTCAACCATAGCCAGCCCTGATTGACTCTGGTAGCAAACTGGCATGTACAAACATCCACAGTGACACCAAAGCCATGGAGAGAGAAAAGAGGAATGACATGTCTTCTCCAGAAAGAGAAGTTTCACTTTTGGGGCATATGGAGGGTGAGTAAAGACACTGTTTGTCTCAAATTAGGACTGACATTTTCAAGTCAATTGAGTAGCTGCACTTACTGGATGATAAATGACATTATTTTTTAGATATAAGTATGTTTAGTAGTACGTTTTTCTTCTCGGAGTATTTCTCACTTCCTTGTTTACAGTGTGGACAGATTCACATGTGGGGATGAGACGAGGTGAGGTTGTATTTTCTTTTCTTGTTGCAGATATTTCTAGCTATAACATTCCAGCTTTATTGTGTAAATTAATAACTGAATGAGAAGTGATGAATTGTGCTGTGAATGACACCTGTTGCTGCAGACCTGAATCTGCAGAGGACAAAATACTGGACATCCTGGACTCTCCCGCCAGTGACAGAAAGCCTTTCCTCTCTGCCAGCAGCAACCAGAGGGTAATATTATTATCATGTTCAGCGTGCACCGTCCCCTCTTATTTTAATGTATCCTGCATTTCTGAGAAGTTTACATTTGCAACTGAACTATTTTTTCATGTTCCTCTTTCTCCCCACGTTTCTCCTTCCCTTTCTCTCCGTCTGCATTTGTGTCTGACATCTGCTGCCTGTTGTTGGTATCAGGACACAGAGCTGTTTGAAATCATTGAGAAGCTGCAGGTGAGTTACAGCACCATTGATCTTGTGTAGTGTTCATTGGTGTTGAGCAAGAGAAGTTTCTTATCATCTTATCAATACTCCCTCGTCCATCAGGGCAGCAGGATCGATGAGCAGCGGTGTGAATTCCCTCTTCCTCTAAAGGTTAGTCTTCAATCTGAGGGTAAAAAAAACACAGCGCTGACTCTTTATGCGGGTTTGATCCTGTGTGAGTGTGTGTTGACACACTTACCTTTCTATGAAACGCCATGACATTTGTTTCCCTAAACAACAGAAAACAACAGACCCTCATCATCATCAGGTGCTCCTTTGTGTCTATTTTAGTGTCAGCTTTTAACAATAGGTGGAGAGCTGCCGCTCATTCCTCCCTCCGGAGCTGGGGGGCTACTGGATAGACCCCCCTCTGGATGAGGCTTGTAGACGTGAGTCCCACCTGCCTCCCACTATGGCCTCGATCCAGAGAGCTACGACATCATGGAGAGAGACGGGGAGGCGAAAATCTACCACGAGTTCTTCCACTCACGAGTAAGCAGACTTTATCTAAAGTCTCAAGGAATGTGTTTATCTTTCCTGGACTTGTGTTTTGTCATCTTTTGTTTCCCTTTAGTACCATCACTCCTTCACAGCAAGTGGGATCCATGTTTGGGGCCTCTGGTTCTCTCTGTGTGTCTGGAGGAAGAGGAGAGCAAGCTGCGGGTGATACTAAGGTTGAGATCTTAACCCATTTTAGCCAACTATGAGACCATTTTTGTATAATCCAAGCTGCAATACAAGCAGAAGCGTTTCCCAGAGCACCATACTTTTCCTTAAAGTCCCCCTCAACTCAACGCATTCAGTTGTGACAACATTATAGAAGGGACCCTACAGAGAAATAAAACATTTGTCTTACCTTTTGCTTGATCCAGTCTGTTTGTTATTGTGTCCAAGTCCCCGCTCAGGAGAAGTCTCGTTGTGAAATATGAATATCCGTATACTCTGGCTCAAATAAGTACAACCTCATCCACATTGTCAAAATCATCTAGATATTCAGCCATGACAATGAACATATTTTAGATAACACTAAGCTACGCTTTCTGTACTACAACGTAAAAACTCTGCCCGGCTGGCACTCACGTTTCCACCATGGATGTATTCCTCCGTTGTCTTCCGGCAACACATCACCTCGCCGGATTTCAGAACAAGACATCTCCTTGAGCGAGACTCTTTCCATAATGTCGGACAGTTATAATAACAATCAGAGTCGGTCAAGGCAAAAACAAACACTTTAGTGGACGTAAATGATCGGTGCCAGCTTGCCCCAATAGCACCATATTGCACCCCGTGGGCAGCTGCCGTTTGCAGTGCTCTACCTCAATACTGGACCAATTTCAGAAATCGTTGTCACTATTAGTCAGTTAGACACAAAAACATGGGGAAATACGGTCCAGGTTGAAAAAATACTGAAGTTACCCTTTTAAATCCAAGCAATCCTGCATCAGAGATGATAATACTGTGATTGTGTTTTCTTGTCTCACAGAATGAAGGAGTGCTCTCTGCATGGAGTTTTCTCTCTGTCTCTCTTTTCCCAACATCCCATCTGCTGTTGAACTAGCAAAGGTATCGACTACTACTTATTCGGAAAGGAGGAAGTATTCATGTCCATTTAAAGTCGAAGTAGGCGAGATTGGAGCAATATGATTAAAAAAAGTTATTTTTATAAAACGGTCACTATATCGTGACGGTAGTACATGAAACAGGTAACCTGAAAAAAAATGTGCATGTAGAATTTTTATGTAAAAAAATATCTATAATGCCAAATAAAATGTAGGGGAGTAAAAAGACATCTGAAACACAGGGAAATAGAAGTATAAAGTAGCATAAAATAGAAGTACTCAAGAAAAATCCCTCAGAATTGTACTTCAGTACAGTGTTTGATAAATGTAAGTAGTTATTAAGTCTGTAAAATGACTCATCTTCTCTGTAGATGCTCTGTGACAAGAGTGACTGTCTCAAAGTTTGAAGTGGTCAGCTACCTCAAGGTAATGCTCTAAAAATGACCAATAACTGAAAATAAAGACCACTTATTTTAAATCCTCTCAAAGATTAATTCCTCCCTCTCACTCATCCCTCAGGCGCCAGAACTCATAACTACATTTGATGAACACAGAGTGTCTCCAAATTTCAAGTTTGGCATTTTGTACCAAAAGGATGGGCAGGTAAGAAAGTGTGCAGAAATGGTTTGATTAGACTGATGTCAGGTTATTAAATAGGTGTTATTGTCGCTGTAAGCACCATAGATGTGGGTCGATAGGGGCCTACTACACCCACTGGTAGGTTTTATCATCCAGTCACATGGTTCGATAACTGAAAGAAGGTATAAAGAACCCAAACCCAGAAAGGACCCAGCGACCTCCGGGCCGTAGTAAATATGACTGGAGCAGAAGCGAAATCAGGGACTGTAGTATAAACAGCGTGAAACCAGGAGACCGGGGTTCGCATCCGTGGAGAAAGTTTGTCTTTGTGTTCACAATGTTTAAGTTTCATTTTAACTTTTGAAACGTAGTTATTTTAAGCCAAAACACAATGTTTTCCCCTTAACTTAACAGAGTGTTTTGTTGCCTAAACCTAAAGAAGTTGTAGTTTTGTTGCCTAAACCTAACAAAGCCTTTTGTTTGTGTTCAAAACATAACATTTCATTCAGTTTAACAACGTGTTGCTTTAGCATTCAGTTTTACAACGTAGTAGGCGTAGTAGGCCCCTACTGACCCATATCTACAATATGGTGCTTATAGCAACCGATAACGCCCTTTTTAATGGCCTGATAACAGTTGAATCAGGTGCAACATTCATAGGAAATGAGTGAAATATGGCACCATATCATAACCACTCAGACAACATCTGTCTCTCTCTAGTTCACTGAGGAAGGACATACTTGGTAAACAATGAGGAAAAGTGAAGAGTTTAAAGAGTTTCCTTTCTATTTGGGAGAGACGATTCAACTGCAAAGGCTTCACCGGGTAAAGTACACTATGTTGACGTTGTTTAGCCGGACGAATGACACAATCAGTGTGTAACATCACATGATTTCTTTCTTTTCGCTCTGTTTTCTCAGGTTCCGAGGAGGACTGGATGTGTGTCATGGCCAGACAGGAAGCGAAGCGGTCTTCACTTCCTTTCACCGGGAGAGAAATCATGTTCCATGTCGCAACTAAACTGCCCTTCACAGACGGAGACCCACAGCAGGTTGGTTACTGTATCATAAGCCATGATGATTCACATGCAGGACAGTATCTAAGGGTATTTATGGAACTAGTTACTGACTAGACACTGACACACTTTTTTCTCTCCCTACACAGTTACAAAGAAAAAGACACATTGGTAATGACATAGTAGCGTTGGTCCTACCAGGAGGGCCAAACCCGGTTTTATCTGACGTCATCACAGTCTCACTTCCTGCACTGTTTCCTGGTGGTCCGGAGGATTCAGGGTCGCAGAGGACGCCGGTGAAACTGCATACCAGGTGAGTTAAAAAAACAAGCACGGTTGAATCTATCATTAGTGTTGGGCGATAAATCAATATGAAAATTCTAACATCTTTCAATGGAATGGTATCCGGCATGAAATCATATATTGAGATATCGTGATACACAGTTTATGATATTTGAGGGAATATAATTTGAAGATTGCGGTTTAGTTTTTACATCACACTTTACATTACCACTCAGTTCAATGCGATTAACAACCTGTGCATATATGGAAATATTTATTTATTATTTACTTTTTCTCTATAATTTGTGTATCATAAACAATTAACGTAAAAAACATTTTTTAATAAAGATATCTTAAATTTGTAATTTTGATCGATGTTGGGACATTTTACATTAGAAAAAATAAACCCTGTCACTGCTCTCTGGTGGACAGACTATGCAATTCTTAACAACTTGGTATTGCTATGCTGCTTATCAGTAGAGATATAGATTAATGCATCTGTTATCAGCTAATATCAACAAATAATTTCAGCAAGGCCGGTTATCAGTCCATTTCTAATATTTGTTCCCTCTTCCCAGGTGTCCGTCACAGCCAGAGAGGATGTTCCTCCCCTTTGGTCCGGTCCTCTCGGATCCTCCCACCTTCACAGATGTAAGAAACAATACAAAGGTCAACAAGCTGTTTTCATTCTCAAAATACAGTACTTCAAGAAATATATGTAGCAGCAACAGACAAAATCATAATTTTCATATTTTTCGTTGTTGTCAGTCTACCAGTGGACACTTCACAAATATAGACATCAAATGTTTTCCAAAGATTTAAATCTTGTTTATTTTTTCCCACAATTTTTGGAGTAGTTTTCACCACCATCCACAACTTATTTAAATTCTTCCAGCTGTGAGCAGCACCCTCATTTCATTTTGTGCAATGCATTGTGGGAGGAATAGTTTTATTAATGAATATGTATGCTGTCTGCTTTGATTATAATTTAATTTGTGTCATTAGTGTGAACACACTATATACTCAAAACCCGCTTAGAACAGTCCTGTAGTATAGAATTGGGGACACGGTCCTGTCCGCCTATAGTTTTTGGTCCTTATTTGCCTGTTTAACTTTTGCCTGCCTAGGCCCCTTGTCTTGTTAACAAACCTTGCTTTGATCATCCACCCAGTAAACTTTACTTCTCCACCTGTCTACAAACTTGCTTACCTGAATCACTACAGTACACAATAGTTATTGAGATACTTCACAAGTCTTGGGTTTCTTCTGTCCTGACTTTTAGCGTTCCCTGCTGAGAGAATTCCTTCTGACTAAACTCATCAATGCAGAGATTTCCTGCTATAAAGCTCAACGATTCAGCACACTAGAGGTAGAGTGAAAAATACGTAATTTCATTTCAAAACTGTACTTAATGCTTGGGAATACACCTTGGAATTATGAACGTAACCTCTTTATTTATTTATTTTTTGTTAGTGCAATGGGACAAAAAATTGACAAATTAGACAGACACAAGTGTAACAATGTCCCTTAACTGTTAAATACTGTAAACAGTAAGACATAATAAATAGAAGTTATAATTTGAATTTGGCACAAAATTGTAATTGTTTTTGATAGTTTCATATGTTAGTTTCTCACATATATTGAAAGTGTGGGACTCTAAGGGAGGGGGGGATTATTATTATTATTATTATTATTATTATTATTAATAATAATAATATATATAATATTAATATTATATAATATTATTAATTAATAAATAATAACAATAATAATATTTTATCTCTGCTTTGTGCTCTCCTGTCTGACCTCTCTTATGCAGCTCCGCACTCGTTCCTTGCTCCTGGAGAGCCTGCAGGCTGAACTCTCCACCCGTTCCCAGTGCATGATGGGGGATCCATCACTGTCTGCTCTCCCAACTTCTGAGGGTGCACGGGGGTCATCTGAGGGGAGTGGAGGATTCATTGAAAACTTTAAAGGTAAATGTTGGCCTCAAATTTCAGATACTCTCTCGTACTTGACTTTACTATTTTCACTTTATCATTCTCCCTCTGAATCTCTGTCATCAGAGAGCCATACGAGTGCGGAGTCACTCTTTTGAGACTCTCGGGGTACCCAGGAAGGTTGGTGGCAGCAGTGCTTCACAGAAGCCTAAAGGTACAACATTCACAATGTGATTGAATGTGACTGAATAAATACTTATTGAAAGGTTTGAACTAATATTCTTTACTAATTTCCTTTACAGACAGAGAAAGATGGAGAGAGGTAAGACTTGTGAAAATGTGAAAATGTTATCTTTTTGGTATGATTTGAGTTAGAAATACAATTTTTTTTTTCTGCTTTTCAGTGACAAATCTCCAGGACCTGCTGACAGTTTGGGGCCGGCTGAACTCAAAGATCAAGCAAGTCCTCAAGAAGAGACATAAAAGGAAATATGAATTTGTAGATTTTAATTGTTAATATATAGACATTGCTAGCCTATATGGTTACTACTTTATTATCCTACTGGATGGCTTAATTGTACAATAGAGTGTAAAAGTAAATAGAATTTCTGAGAATATAAATATTTGACTGTCATAGCAGCAATATTCTACATAAATGAAAAGCTTAACATTGTATTTCAGTGAAATGTTAAAGATATAAAACTGCCAGGAAAAGGCTGAATGTTTTTGAGTTTGCACGTGTGTGTTTTTATTGTCAATAAAAAATGTTTTTACTTCAGTGAGGGATGCAAAAAGAGGAAGAGGAGAGGAGACAGAGTTGAGGAACAGCAGAGGAAATGATTGATGATGATTAGTACAATAAGCATAACATTAAGAGTGATTGTTTTGATGATGACGATGGGTATAATGATACCAGTAAAACATGATTATTGAAAAAGACAGATGATGTTGGCAATTTAAGAAACAAACATGTTACACTGAATGTAACAATAAGCAGAAGAGAGAGGAAGAATATACTGTGATGGAAGATGTTTTACGTTATAAAAATACTTTGAGTAAAAGTCTGCATTGAAATGTTAATTAGTAAAAGTAAAAACACATTATCCGCTAAATGTACTATATGACATAATTAGAATTATTATTACTGATGCTGTAATGTGTAAACATTTGAGGTTTTCTGTGTAAAATCTTAATCTGCAAAGTAACTAGTAGCTGTAAAATAAATGTAGTGAAATATTCTAAATAAATTATAAAGTGAAATATTTTCCTCTTAAATATAGAGTAGTAGAAGCATAAAGTAGATGAACCTCAAAACTGTACTTAATTCTTGGGAATACATCTTGGAATTATGAACGTAACTTCTTCATTTATTTATTTTTTGTTAGTGCAACAGGCCAAAAAAGTGACAAATTAGACAAACACAAGTGTAACAATGTCCCGTAACTGTTAAATACTGTAACAGAAAGACATAATAAATTGAAGTTATAATTTGAATGTGACACACAATTCTAATTGTTTTTTGTTAGTTTCATATTTGTATGTTTCTCAGCAAATATGAAAGTGTAATTTATTATTAAATTACAGGATAGGATAGCACTTTATTCATCCCCGTGGGGAAATTGCAGTTGCCACAGCAGCACAGATTCTAACACAGGGGTGCCCAATACGTCGATCGCGATCTACCGGTCGATTCCGCAAAGGTAGTGTGGGTAGATCGCAAAGGTAGTGTGGGTAGATCGCAAAGGTAGTGTGGGTAGATCGCAAAGGTAGTGTGGGTAGATCGCATGGCATTAAAAAAAAAAATTTTTTAAAATAGACGTCAGCCAACAAATTGCAACACTGTTTCACCTGAACTCATCTGGAGTGGAGGATGAGATTTGACACTACAAGCTGACATTCAGCTTAAGTCCATGGCTCATGGACAGTTCCTGGAACTTACTCACAGAGGAAAAGTACCTCAACATGAGGAAATGTGCTACCTCCTTGAATGCATTATTCGGCTCCACTTATTTATGCGAGTCAGCCTTTTCCCACATGAAGATTATTAAGTCCAAATACCGTTCCACCTTGACTGATGATCATTTGGAAGTGTGCTTGAGGCTGGCTATCAGCAGCTACTGTCCGGACTACGCATCCCTGGCTGATTCCATTCAGTGCAAGTCATCAGAGTAAGGTAATGACAAAAAATGTACAGAGTTATATTGTACAATATGGGTTCATGCAGTTATGCAAGGTACACCAACAATATATTGTACATATAAAGAATACTCAATATATTTATAAATAAATATATGTTTTGCATTTTTATAGTAGGTAGATCATTTTGACTTGGTCATTTTATAAGTAGCTCGCATGCTGAAAAAGTGTGTGCACCCCTGTTCTAACAGAAGAAGTAAGAATTTACTTAATTTACTTATTTAAGAGGAAGAAGAAGAGGAAGAGGAAGAAGAAGAGGAAGTGACGTAGTATGGCCGGGATGCGAGGCTTCGGATGTCATTAATGACGTCAACGATACACGCCTCGATACACTCATCGCGGAAAACTTTAGACACGCCCCGAAGCTTTATCACAGCACGTAACATCACTAACTGCACCCTGAGACAGATCTGCAAGCAGACGCTCTCTGTTAACTCTAACTTACATTTAATCTACTCACAGTTTCACTAGTTCAACAGTTAAAGAGCCACTGGTCTCTGCAGGCCTGAAGATGACATCCAGGAAAGTGATCGAGTTGTTCTATGATGTGGTTTCTCCGTACTGTTGGCTTGGCTTCGAGGTTTGTTTCTTTTCTTTTTTTGGGGGGTCTAGCTCATGGACTGTCTGCTTCAATAACACAGTCACAGACTTGTTTAAAACATGAAGCTTTTACACGGATTGTTTGTGTTTACAGGTGATGTGCCGGTACAGACATGTGTGGAATATAGAGCTCAGACTGCGTCCTGCATTATTGGGAGGTGTCATGAAAGGATCAGGTGAATAAACACCTGGGAAAGTAACTAACTACATTCACTCAACTACTGTAGGTGAAAGTAACTCATTACGTTTACTCAACTACTGCTGTAGCCTGCTGAAGCACAATGTTTGAGGTGCTTGTACCTTACTACGTTTTAACTTTAGTTACTTTGCAGATTCAGATCAATTATACCAAAATATAATCAACAAATACAATATTATATTAAAGGTTAAGATAAAATAAGGGAGATGATTCACAATTTAGCAGTATATAAAGTAAAACTAGCTCCACCTTTACCAGCTGCAACATTAAAATGACATTAAAGGGACTGTTTGTAAGAATGAGAAATCGGTTGTAACAGCGACACCTCTGGCCGTTAAGTCAACGAAAGTCTGTTGCTCACGCTCGCCCGTGTGCACGCGCTACCTGAATGTGAGCGAGCATCCGTCAAAACAGTGAGGCGACACACACATCAGCTAAAACCACAATATCACTCTATATTTCACCTGCTTGGCAGTAATGTTAGCTGACCAGATGAAGGTCTCTCCATGAATCACTGCTGATCCTAGTGTTGGCTTTTCCTGCCTCAGCCTCCCAACCGCGGCCAGAGGGAGACACCGGCACCTGGTCGGAGACGATAACGTTTCTCACTGCGGAGCCCCGTCACTTCACAAGACACGGAAAAACCTCTGTTGTCTGAAGGAGCTGCAGCATTTATTTCTGCACAAATTCACTAGATATTCTCAGAGCTACGAAGTCTTCTGCAGTGTGTAGTGTGCGCGCATGCACGTGAGGTGGAGCGAGCTGTGAGTGAAGGCAAGCAGAGGAGCAGAGTACAGCAGAGACTCCGGCCCTGGAGACCAAAGTTACGGTCTCCCCCGCGTCCTCCGACCGCGACCAACACTGTTTTGCAAGACGGGCTTCACTAGATATAACTTTGCGGTTTTGGTGCTTCCATGTAGTTTGTGTTGGAGTCTGAGTCTGAACAGCGTAGCCACACGCGAGCGCGCATGGGACACCGACCCACAATGATTTATACGTGTAAGAAGTTACAAACAGTCCCTTTAAATTGTGTCACAATTAGGGGGGGATCAATGGACAGAAATTGAATATGATATGAATAAGAATGTTTTCTTTAGTGTATAATCACCTGAAAATAAGAATTGTTGTGTTTTCGTTACCTAAGACAGAGATGTTTATATCATATATCGCCATGTTGCACCGCCATGTTTCTACAGTAGCCCAGAACGGACAAACCAAACTGTTAACTTTTCCTGCTTGGGGCCGAACATTAGACACCACACACACACACTCTAACGCACTGGCCTCTGCTCCAAATGGCTCTGGAGAGGGCCATTCACATTTTCACGTAGCTCTCCAACGCTTGGCACACGAGAGAGGCTTCAGTTGGTTGCAATATCCTCACCTCACTGCTAGATACCGCCAGATCCTACACACTGGATATTTGATGCTACTGCTTGTTCTTTACTTAAAGGTCTTATTGATATCACTTGTTGACAATTATTTTTAAAAATAATACATCCACAAGAGCTTTTAGAAAGGTGCTGAATAAAAATGTCTTTTCCTAGGAAAAACTTATGATTGTGAATTAATCATTAAAAATGTTTTGAATGTTTTGTTTTTCTCTTTGGAAGATATGACATTTGGTTCCCACTTCTAACTAGGCTTGTCAGCCACAGTAAAACAACGTCCTTATCACGTGGTATTTCTGTGTCGTCAGTTAGTGTGGGGAAAAAAAACTGGCTGAGTTGACAGTTAGTGACTTGCAACGACTTGTTATGAAGTGAATGCAATGGAACGGGGGCGGGAGAATGCAACTCCTAGTGCTGAATGTTATCAATAACACCTTTAAGTAAAACTGTTGGATTCAGGACTTTTACCCATACCTGTGTAGACACTGTTGGTACTTTTATATTTCATACAATAGTTATCTTTCATGACAGGCAACAAGCCCCCTGGTCTGCTTCCAGACAAATTGCTGTACATGACCAAGGATCTGATGCGCGCATCACAGTATTTTGGTGTTTCCATGCAGGCTCGAACTGACCCCTATGAGGCCACGTTCCAAAAAGGTACATACAAGCAGGATCTGATGGGGTCAGAGCTGTGATTGTATTCACAAAAACAGTGGTGGCACTATTTCTTTATTGAGCAAAGCTAATAGTGCAGCGCGTTTCAGGTCTTCTTCTGTTTTTCTTCTCCTAGGCTCCTTGTCTGCAATGCGATTTGTGGCAGCATTACAAGAGCGGGAGAAGGGTTGGAGACAAGCAGGTGGAGCAGGTTGTCCAGGGAGCTTTGGAAAAGGATCTGGAGCGAGGACAAAGACATCACAGAACCTGCATCCTTGTCTGAGGTACCAGCTTATCAAGGCCTGGTCGTGTTTTGAGAAGATTAAGAAGCACTGTTTACGTTTGTCACATTTTTGCACATGTCTGTGCAGGCGGCGATGAAAGCGGGACTGTCTGACGGCGAGATTAAAGAAGTGCTTGAGATGTCCACCTCAAAGGAGATCAAAGACAAGCTGAAAAGCTCAACACAGGAAGCACTTGATCACGGGTCAGTTTGTCCTTCAGTTCTTCTTGTAGATTCAGAGAGACGAGACATTACAGGAAAATTACCAAAATTCTCTCCTATTGCGTCTTCCCAGGCATTTGGCTTCCCATCTTGTGGTGTGTCACGTCAACGGAAAGCCAGAGATGTTTTTTTGGATCTGACAGATTGAGCTCATGGCGCACTGCATTGGTGAGAAAACTGTTCATTCACGAACACACATAATGGAAAAGAGACAATAGAAGTATAAATGACACTTGACATAGACTCAATCTACTGTTGCACATACTGAAAGTCAACCTCTGATAATATACACAGTTTTATATAGAAATAGGTTTTATTTTGGGACTGACAAACATTTGACAACATTACATATTGTGTTTCAGCTTTTCTTCGTTTCTGTGGTTTGTGCAAAGTTCAGCATCTCAATTGGCAATTCAAGCTGAAGCTCTCATTTTGTTCTGTGTTGCAGGGGAGAAGTGGCTGGGACCTCAGCCCGACAAATCAGCTGCCAAGCTGTGAGGTACAGAGCTGCCTTCAAACACTCTTTTCATTTTAATAAGGTCAGAGCAGGTTGTTCACACAATCGGAAGGTCGGTGGTTCGATCCCCGGCTGCTCCTTGTCACAATGTCGCTGTGTCCTGGAGCAAGACACTTAACCCCTAAATTGCTCCCGAAGGCATAGCCATCGGTGTGTGAATGAGTATTTAGATTAGATCCTGATGGGCAAAGTTGGAACCTTAACAGCCTCTGCCATCAGTGTATGAATGTGTGTGTGAATAGGTGAATACTGACGTAGTGTAAAGCGCTTTGAGTGGTCGGATTGATTTTTTTCTAATTCTTCAAATGTCATGTTTTCTGTGCCTTCTGATATCAAGCAGTGTGTTTCAAATAAACCTTAATAACAAACAGTAGTTTGCAAAAAGTAATACATTGTACTGTTAATTATGTGCTTAATAAAAAGTCAAAGTATAGTATGTAAAAAAGTGATAGTATAGGATGCCGAAACTTTTTAAAAAAAAGTCATAGTTAAGTATCTCGAAAAAAGACAGTATAGTATTTAAATTTATAAAAAAAAAAAAAAAGTCATAGTATACTATGTTGAAAAAAGTCTTATAGTTTGTTGAAATTGTATTTTAAAAGTCATAGTATAGTATGTTGAAAAAAAGTCATGACTTTTGCGACATATTATACTATAACTTTCTTTATTTCTTCGACATACTATACTATGACTCTTTTACTATATTTATTTATTGACGGACTGTATACACTATGTTCACCCATTCACTCTGTATCTTTCATGTCTCTATTATTGTTTTTATAATTTTTGCATACCTTTGCCTCTCCTGTGTTTCTCTCTGTTTGCTGATGTTGCTGCTTTGACACCTGAATTTCCCTCCGGGGATTAATAAAGAGTTCATCTTATCTTATATATTTTTTTAATTATCTACTTAAAAGAAACAAGTTTATTATGGAAACTGTAGTATTGTTTTACTGCTCGTGTCCATTAGGTGGCGGTGACGTACCAATCCGTTGTCTTGCCAATCGCCAATAAATTCAAAGAAGAAGAAGAAACAGCAGCAGCCTGAGTGGAAGAAGAAGAAAATGAAGGTCGGCTAATCGA
This sequence comes from Sebastes umbrosus, assembly GCF_015220745.1. NCBI lineage: Eukaryota > Metazoa > Chordata > Actinopteri > Perciformes > Sebastidae > Sebastes > Sebastes umbrosus. The sequence goes on from NC_051279.1 coordinate 14,247,456, forward strand.
CTTCAGTTTGCTCCAGAGGAGAACAATAATGTGGTTGTTTGATTGAAATCGATTCATAGTCCATAATCCTTGCAGTCAGACAAACCTGTCCGTGTTGTTTGTAGCTCTAGCTATCTGTAACTAACGCCTAGTTCAACAAACGGTGACACAAGTCCAAGCTCTTTCTCTGCTAATAACGTCTGAGAGAGTTAAACTGCGTCTGTGAGAGTTTAACTGCGTCTGTGAGAGGTAAACTGCGTCTGTGAGAGTTTAACTGCGTCTGTGAGAGTTAAACTGCGTCTGTGAGAGTTTAACTGCGTCTGTGAGAGTTAAACTGCGTCTGTGAGAGTTTAACTGCGTCTGTGAGAGTTAAACTGCGTCTGTGAGAGTTTAACTGCGTCTGTGAGAGTTAAACTGCGTCTGTGAGAGTTTAACTGCGTCTGTGAGAGTTAAACTGCGTCTGTGAGAGTTTAACTGCGTCTGTGAGAGTTAAACTGCGTCTGTGAGAGTTTAACTGCGTCTGTGAGAGTTTAACTGCGTCTGTGAGAGTTAAACTGCGTCTGTGAGAGTTAAACTGTGTCTGTGAGAGTTAAACTGCGTCTGAGAGAGTTTAACTGCGTCTGTGAGAGTTTAACTGCGTCTGTGAGAGTTAAACTGCGTCTGTGAGAGTTAAACTGCGTCTGTGAGAGTTTAACTGCGTCTGTGAGAGTTAAACTGCGTCTGTGAGAGTTTAACTGCGTCAGGTTAACTCAGTTGAACTTTGACACACTGCTGCACACTGAGACAGATCTGCAAGCAGACGCTCTCTGTTAACTCTAACTTACATTTAATCTCCTCACAGTGTTTCTACTAACAACAGTTAAAGAGCCACTGATCTCTGCACACCTGAAGATGACATCTAAGAAAGTGATCGAGTTGTTCTACGACGTGGTTTCTCCCTACTCCTGGCTTGGCTTCGAGGTTTGTTTCTTTTCTTTCTTTATGTCATAGTCCATGAGCCAGGTGGTTGGTCGTGCCACCCTGGAGGGACCAGGTCTCATAGTGGTTTGTTTTAAAGGTCTATGTCTCTAGTGTTGGGAAATGCATGATAGCATTGCAGCAGTAGTTGCTTTCTATGTGCTATCACTCCTTTTTCATCCCTCCATCAGAATAGAAAGCTTTATTGTCATTGTATTAAATACAACGAGATTCACAGTTTGCCACTTCTGGTCAGTGCTTTAAAACAAATACTTGACAAGACTAAACGAGGCTGATAAAACATATAACAGGAAAAACACACACAGTTATATAAAGCAAATAAAACAGGTAAAGTAGATGTAATAAATAAATATAAACAGAAGTGTTACACTAAAGTATAAAATATAAAAATAGATGTTATGTAAACGGAGGTAATTGCACTTGTAAAATAGGTAGGGTAGATGTAATAAATAAAATGTAAACAAGTTGAACTTGGGGTGTATATTGCATTAGGGATATATTGCACAGATAGAGGTATTCACGTTCAGTGTATTAATATTGCACAGATTTATTGTTTCAGTGTCGTATAACCCAGGGAAAGAAACTGTACACATAGATCCAGCATAAAAGAGGGAAACCAACACACAATATCATGGTCATATATCGTTGTAAAGCTTAGACTATATAATCTATCCATCAGTGACATTGTCATGACACTGATGTCAAGAGAATTTGACCTTTGACCTCTAATGCTGCAATGGGGCAAATTTTGAATGCAACTCCAAATGCCCTTATAACTAACTCCATATTGATCTGATGTGCCCATGGATAGTTCCAGCATAAAGAGCACAAAAAGAGCTTTAAAATGATATATTATATGACTAACAACAATAACATTTCTTATTAGAATAAATGTAACTGTGCAGTTTGTATCTGATAGGATGTTCAGAACTTTGCATTGGATTCTGTTAATGGGGCCGTTTGTAAATGTCTTTCTAAGCAGCAGAAACACAAAATAATACAAAAACTCTAAAAACTTTCCTAAGAAATTAATTCTCTATCCATTATTTTATGTTTTCTCACTGTTACCTCATCGTCAATATAAACATGTTCAAACTGATGAGGCCCTGACTCAGTGGCGATGGGTTATAGTCCAGGTGAAATGTGAAAATGATGTTCACTTTTTTATAAAGGCATGAAACTTGGTACATTTAAACAGTTTGGAGACCTGAACATTTTGAGATATGGAGCCATGGCAACCAAAATTACCATAACCAAATTAAGTATTTTGCATCATATCTGCATGATAATATGATGACACATCAAAGGTGATGTCTATCCCTATGTTTGGATGGCCAACGTATACAATGACACCATTCACAATATCATAAACTGTTCAGGTGAATGATTAATGGTGAATTCAGTGATGTTGACTGAAGCAAATCACACTATCAGTTTCAATAACACAGTCACAGATTTGGTTAAAACATGAAGCTTTTACACGGATTGTTTGTGTTTACAGGTGATGTGCCGCTACAGACATGTGTGGAATATAGAGCTCAGACTGCGTCCTGCATTTCTGGGAGGCGTCATGCAGGGATCAGGTAAATAAACACCTGTGAAAGTAACTCATTACATTCACTCAACTACTGTAGATGAAAGTAACTAACTACATTCACTCAACTACTGCTGTAGTCTACTGAAGCACAATTTTTGAGGTGCTTGCTCTTTACTTCACTACGTTTTAACTTTAGTTAATTTGCGGATTCAGATCAACGATACAAAATATAATCAACAAATAAAATATTATATTAAAGGTTAAGATAAAATAAGGGAGATGATTCACAATTTAGCAGTATATAAAGTAAAACTAGCTCCACCTTTACCAGCTGCAACATTAAAATGACAATGCATCAATAAGTAACCCAATAATATATATTATTCTGAAATGGGCCCTTCTGCATAATGAATACTTTTACTTGTGGTACTTTAAAGGGACTGTTTGTAAGAATCAGAAATTGGTTGTAACAGCGACACCTGGGGCCGTTAAGTCAACGAAAGTCTGTTGCTCGCGCTCGCCTGTGTGCACACGCTACCTGAATGTGAGCGAGCATCGCTCAAAACAGTGAGGCGACACACACGTAAGCTAAAACCACAATATCACTCTATATTTCACCTGCTTGGCAGTAATGTTAGCTGACCAGACGAAGGTCTCTCCATGAATCACTGCTGATCCTAGTGTTGGCTTTTCCTGCCTCAGCCTCCCGACCGCGGCCGGAGCTAAACTAACTCTTCTGCAGTGTGTAGTGTGCCCGCATACACGTGTGGAGCGAAATAGCGAGAACGAGAGTGGTGTGTGAAGGCAGGCAGAGCCAAAGCTACGGTCTCCCCCGCGTCCTCCGACCGCGGCCAACACTGTTTTACAAGACGGGCTTCACTAGATATAACTTGCGGTTTTGGTGCTTCCGTGTAGTTTTGTGTTGGAGTTTGATATTGAACAGCGTAGCCACACGTGAGCGTGCATGGGACACTGACCCGGATTTATACGTGTAAGAAGTTACAAACAGTCCCTTTAAGTAAAACTGTTAAATTCAGGACTTTTACCCATACCTGTGTAGACACTGTTGGTACTTTTATATTTCATACAATATTTATCTTTCATGACAGGCAACAAGCCCCCTGGTCTTCTTCCAAGCAGAATGCTGTACATGGACAAGGATCTGAATCGCGCGTCACAGTATTTTGGTATTCCCTTGAAGGCTCCAGCTGACCCCTTTGAGGCCATGTTCCAAAAAGGTACATACAAGCAGGATCTGATGGGGTCAGAGCTGTGATGTGTATTCACAAAACAGTGGTGGCACTATTTCTTTATTGAGCAAAGCTAATAGTGCAGCGCATTTCAGGTCTTCTTCTGTTTTTCTTCTCCTAGGCTCTTTGTCTGCAATGCGATTTGTGGCAGCAGTACAAGAGAGGGAGAAGGATGGAGACAAAAAGGTGGAGCAGGTGTCCAGGGAGCTTTGGAAAAGGATCTGGAGCGAGGACAAAGACATCACAGAACCTGCATCCTTGTCTGAGGTACCAGCTTATCAAGCCTGGTCGTGTTTGAGAAGATTAAGAAGCACTGTTTAGCGTTTGTCACATTTTTGCACATGTCTGTGCAGGCGGCGATGAAAGCGGGACTGTCTGACGGCGAGATTAAAGAAGTGCTTGAGATGTCCACCTCAAAGGCGATCAAAGACAAGCTGAAAAGCTCAACACAGGAAGCACTTGATCACGGGGTCAGTTGTCCTTCAGTTCTTCTTGTAGATTCAGAGAGACGAGACATTACAGGGAAATTACCAAAATTCTCTCCTATTGCGTCTTCCCAGGCATTTGGCTTCCCTCTTGTGGTGTGTCACGTCAACGGAAAGCCAGAGATGTTTTTTGGATCTGACAGATTTGAGCTCATGGCGCACTGCATTGGTGAGAAACTGTTCATTCACGAACACACATAATGGAAAAGAGACAATAGAAGTATAAATGACACTTGACACTCAATCTACTGTTGCACATACTGCAAGTCACCTCTGATAATATACACAGTTTTATATAGAAATAGGTTTTATTTTGGGACTGACAAACATTTGACAACATTATAAATTATGTTTCAGCTTTTCTTCGTTTCTGTGGTTTGTGCAAAGTTCAGCATCTCATTGGCAATTCAAGCTGAAGCTCTCATTTTGTTCTGTGTTGCAGGGGAGAAGTGGCTGGGACCTCAGCCCGACAAATCAGCTGCCAAGCTGTGAGGTACAAAGCTGCCTTCAAACACTCTTCGTCTGCTCACAGATTTTCATTTTAATAAGGTCTTTGATTCTTTTCTAATTCTTCAAATGTCATATTTTCTGTGCCTTCTGATACCAAGCAGTGTGTTTCAAATAAACCTTAATAACAAACAGTAGTGTGCAAAAAAAGTAATACATTGTACTGTTAATTATATGCTTAATAAAAAGAACACTGATGACTTCCAGATGATGAAGCTGGTTATGTTTTCTATTAAAATACAAAAAGGTATGAAAAGGATGCAATTGTTGCATTATGTAACATGTTAAGGTGACCAAAGTGGCGAGGGCTGGAGACTCTGGACATTTAAGTAATGGATATGAGGCAACCAGACTTAGGGAGAGAGAGAGAGAGAGAGAGGAAATTCCACCCTAAAGGGACTTTATTTAGAGGAGTTCCCCTTTAACTTCATCACGTGGTTTATCTGCATTAATACATAAACAAAGGAAGATGCATGACATAAACTACATTGCACGTGCATTTACTCAATACAATCATAATGAACTGAAATCCAGATAATGTCTAATCAAACAATATATCAGTTAAACAATATTGTTTTGCACTTTGTCGCAATGTTTCTGAATGTTTATGTAAAGCACTTTGAATTGCCCTGTTGCTGAAATGTGCTCTACAAATAAAGCTGCCTTTACTTTGCCTTGCCTTCACATTGGCAGTCATAAAGTGAACACAAAGGCATGAACTCACTTTAGAAGACGCACTTGAAGGCGGGTGATCAGGGCTGGCTGGTAGCATGTAGGGCAAACAGAGAAATGTTCTCCTCGCTTCCTACTTACAGGAGTCCTGATTGTCTTCTGATTGGGCTCACCTGTGGCAAGATGACTCTGAACAGCACAGGTGAGCCTGTGGCTCCTCTCAGAGCTCATCAGGATTAAGGCGGACATGAAACACTTTCTAACACACACAGTTTAATATTTTTTATCATGCTAGTGTCGTGGCTCTACGGGTGGTGGAACGGTCGGTCCAACTCTTTGGTCCAGACTGAAATATCTCAAAAACTACGACAGTCAACAACATTCATGGTCCCAACAGGATGAATCCTAATGACTTCTGTTCCTCTAAGCACCATCACGAGGTTGACATTTGTAGTTGTGGTGAAATGTCTCCATAACTACTGAATAGATAGCCAAGACATTTAGTGAAGACATTCATGTCCCCCTCAGGATGAATTGTAATAACTGGTAATCCTTTAACTTTCCATCTAGCACCATCAGGTTACATTTTGTATTTTTCATCCCCATCAGCCTCAGCTGTTCTATGTTGTTAAATGCAAATTAGCAACTGCTAACATGCTAAACTAAGATGGTAAACATTCCACTGCTTAACATCGGCATGTTGTCATTGTCAGTATGCATGTTAGCATGCTGATGTTAGCCTTTAACTCAAAGCATCGCTGTGCTGAAGTACAACCTTACGGCTGCTAAGACCCCATGTTGTGTGTGACAGTTCACATGTTCTATACAAAATGTAAAGACTAGGTTGTTTGTCACCGCAATCATTTTATCATTGTTGTTCATAAATCAATCAAGTCTTTGTAAACATCATTGGAACATATTGATATTACTTTGATCGTAAATCTCTCATTGGCTCAGTGTTTCTTCACAGAAAGAAGGTCCTGAGTTTAAACACATGTACGCTGGACGGGTTTCCTCCGACAGTCCAAATATGTGCAGGTTAGGTGGATTGAAACTAAATTTCACATAGGTGTTAATGTTAGTGTGTACGGGGTTGTCTGTATGTGTGTGCTTTGTGGTAGACTGAGGAACTGTGTGGGCGTAACCACCCTCTTTACACACCACCCTCTCAACAGGATGTGGTTATAGATGATGGATAGGTGGAAATAAATCTTTGTTATGAAATAAATGTGTCACTACATGGGTGATACATATACTACATATAGATGTTTCAGCTATATGTCAGTCAGATGTAGAAGCTCAACTATACCGATCAGATTATACAGAAGTCAGATCAATAATACATCACAATGATCCATTCTGGGTAAAAAAAATGTGAAGTTGGTTCTACTGACACTAATCACTACAATCAAATTACACTAATCAGCTACCATTTGGGAATTTTGCTTTAATCAGATTTACGACTGTCTCTTTAGAAACTTCCATTTTTTTTTAAACAGAGTTTATTTAAAAATGTTGTTAATACAACTCTGACAATCCATTGCATGTTCGGACTGATAGATATCACACCCACCCCCCACCCATGACAATACCCAGAGGGCACTCAAAAAAAACAAGTGTACAAAAATTAATATAAATAAATAGATAAATAATAAAATAAAATAAAATAAAATAAAATAAACATAAATAATGATGAATTGTTAGAGGTTTAGGACAGTACACCCTATCATCTAGGGCACTGACATGCATAAAACAAGCACAGGAGTCAAGCCGAAGAGTTGAACACAAAGATAACTAAAAAGAGAAACTAAAAAGAAACTTCCATTTTAAGTCCAAATATTTATAGGCGTGGAGTTATTTCTATTTTTACTTGATTTTATTCATTTGTGTCCAAGAAACATCTGTTATATGTCATAATAATGCAGCATTGGAAAGTAACTAAGTACATTTACTCAAGCACTGCACTTAGATACAAGTTTGAGGTAGTTGAACTTGAATATTTCCATTTCATACAACTTTATATTTTCAGATAGAAATGTTGTTGTTTTTATTTTTGACAGCTACAGATACTATTTCACGTTAAGACTTTGCATAAAAAACATGATAAAATCATAAAAATATAAGTGTTTGAGGCTCAAAGACGTAAAATGATCCAATATTTCACAAAAACAAGTAAAACTACAACAGTAAAATGTTACTTATGTATTCATGCATTAGTATTAACAACCTAATAATGTAATATATAATAATGTATCGCTTACACGGGACATTTTCTGCTGAATGAATACTTTATTTTGATACTTTATGTACATTTTGTTGATAAAACTTCTGTACTTTTACTTCAGTATATTTTTTAATGCAGTATTTTTACTAATTGAGTAATGCTATATTGTTGTAATGAAGGATTTGAGTACTTCTTCCACCACTGTAATAATGCTTTATCTTAATTGACAGTACTCTGTTTATATATTTTTCAAGATGTGGGATTATTGATCCACATTTAACGCCTGTACCCGGAAAGAAATGCAGTTTGTTATTGTTGACTTAAAAACTCCAGAGCAGGCGAAGCTTGTTATACGAGTTCCAGTGCAATGGAGGCCAAACATGCTTAACAAAAGGCCTACAAATAACAAAGAGTGGCAGGACCAGTTTACCCAGACAAAGTGGAGAGAGGCAGGGCCACAAGCAGCTGACATTATGCATGTTCAGAGAAAAAGCTAATTGCAGAATGTGGTCGAGCAAACTCTGAAAGAAAGGCAGGGCTGGACTGTGGATCTCCATAAACCAGACTATGTGGCAGGAGTGTGGCAGAAAGGAGGAAGGAGGAAGAGGTAAATAGAAGAGAAGAGCGAGAAGGTGTAGGTGAGGAGGGTGGAGTTAATGAAACAAGGCGGAACATAGACAAACAGAGAGCAGTGCATTGATCCCCTGAGCCGGACAAATCACCTGAGAACAACAAGACAATGAAGATCTGAGCAGCACAGCTGAACCCGGACGACTCATTCAGCTGGGAGGATGTATGAAAAGTGTCTGACAGAGTGAAGGAGGGAAACATGAGCCTGAAATAACAAGAGTCAACATCTTCTTTTGGGATATAAGACACAACTGAAGGAGCTGAGGTAAGGATTGGATGTCTTTTCTATTAAACTGTTCTTTAAGTCATGTGATGTATTGTCAAGGTAGCTCTGAGGTATAGAGTGAGATCATGTGAATGCATGATAAGCTTTAACGCAGTCTTTCTGTGATGATTGTGACATATTCTATCAGTTTTGAGAGTGCAAGCTGGTGCTTCGTTTGCCCTTTCGGTGTGTAGTACACGCAACACTAGCAATTATGGGTAAAATAAGAATGCAGATGAACAGGTTTAGAGATCTTGGATCTCACGTAAAAGTATGATCATGTGGTGGAAGATTTCCTCTGTGTAGCTATAGAGTGGTTTATGTTCCTGAATTCAGATAAGATAAGATATACATTATTGACCCAAGCGGGAATTTTGATTGGGCAATAGTGTATACCACATTAAGATTCCTCAGTTAGAGATGATACATTTTATTTATATAGCTTTGGTGAAGCTCATATATTTCATCCTAAGATTGACCAACGATTGAGGTCTGTGCTGTAAGACCAAAAGGATCAAAGTTTTGTGTTACAAAAGTAGATGAATTAAACAAGAGCAATCAGGTGAGGTGTGTCAGAGTGTTTACTCTGATTGCCAGTCTCGTCAGCGGCTGGAAGAAACAGTTTGGCAGACCTCAGAGACAGTGATACAACATGTGAAGCTTCTAGTCTCAGTTACACGTTCGCTCAGACACCTTATCACACTGGACACCTGCAAGAGTCATGTTACTCTCCACAGATTCAGCCCCAGAGACTAAATGGGTTTCTTTAGGTCACTTTAGGATATGTTTTAGTAAATGGAAATTATCCTGACGTGATTACATAACAGTTGTAAACATATAGAAGTACTAGAAACCTAGTGAACATGAAGTTCAGTGTATGAGAAATGGACAAAAGTGATTAAAACATTTTCTTTAATTATATCTTTTTTATGTTTGATAGGATGTCTTCAGTATCAGACGCAGACTTCCGCTGCAAGCATGGAGATACTATCTGTGGTAAGTTTTATCAGCAGATACTTGAATTTGACCCCTATAACCTGGTGTGTCAGATGTTAAGTTGACAGATGAACAGATGACATACCAGCAGAGACTGCACTTTTGACTTGCTGAGTGATGCTGACGTCTCCTTGTGTCTGCTCCCGTCTGCAGAGATCCGAGTGTACGAGCAGGAGGTGATCATCGTGCCCATCCTGCTGCTGGCCAGCTTCATCGTCACTCTGGTCTTCATTCTCCTGCTGCGCTTTTGTCCAGAGAAAGTCGACCGCATCCGTCCTCAGTCCTTAAAGTCAAAGTCAAAGTCGGGCACCAGGAGAATTCTGCATGGCATCGATGGTGAGACACTGGAATAGACACAAGTTTGTTAGTGTTGATTTAAATAAATGAAATCACAGTATTACATAAATTAAATTAGATTTATACACAGTCAGCATGCTGATTCCATATGTGTATTTTTGTGTTTCGCTTTTTTTCCAGGAGTTGTAGTTAACCCCAGTCCAGGTTCATTTTGCTTAATTATAACCTTTTTAGAGTAAACTGTCCCTACCACGGTTTCATGGTGTTTTTGTTTTTTCAGCACAAACTCAGCTATAAGTCTGACATTTTATCAATTAAACAAAGTATAAAGCAGCCAGGAACCCAAAATACAAGAAAAATTACACAGGCATCTATAAAAAATATAGACATCTGTTGTGATTATCACTCAAAATGTTATTATACAACCATTCAAGGCTGTAAACAAAAATAATGTTTCACTTTTTATAGACACAAATACAGCAGAAACATGTAGGAAATAAAACTATACAGTCTAATTACATGTAAAGTGATTTTATCTCAACTTGTTCGTGCCTGTAATTTACTGACAGATGCCGTGTGAAAGCTCCACATCAGCACTTTCAACCGGTTTCTAGTTATGTTACTATAAATAAAACCTGCTCAGTGCAATCTCAGTTTAATAGACAGACTCCAGAGGGTTAAATATGTACAGTTGACAGTAGAACCAGCCGCCTTACCACAATGTTTTACACTATTTTCTGTGCTACAGAATCATTTAAAAGTGGCAATACTTTATGTACATTTTGTTGATAAAACTTCTGTACTTTTACTTCAGTAGATTTTTTAATGCAGTATTTTTACTAATTGAGTAATGCTACATTGTTGTAATAGCACTTTCGCTTAAATGAAGGATGTGAGTACTTCTTCCACCACTGTAATAATGCTTTATCTTAATTGACAGTACTCTGTTTATATATTTTTCAAGATGTGGGATTATTGATCTACATTTGACGCCTGTACCCGGAAAGAAATGCAGTTTATTATTGTTGACTAAAAACTCCAGAGCAGGCGAAGCTTGTCATACGAGTTCCAGTGCAATGGAGGACAATCATGTGATTTTTGTCTTTCTGAATCATTTTTCCATTATGTTAACTTTGAGGCAAACTTTTACTTTTTATGTTGCAGCTGGGGTATGCACATTTGAATTGTCCTTTTTTAACCACTATACAGCTTTATATTATTGGAATCAATGTTTTATTTAGTGTTTGTACAGATCAATCAATTATGGAGTAATCATGGCTTCCTTTGTATAACCTACATTAAACTGCAGAACAGCATTCTTGGTTTTTCATAAAGCAAGGGCATGATGAAGTTTCAGTTTTCCCGCATTATACAAAGATAAATAGTCCTATTTTCCTCCTGTCATGTAAATCCTTGCCCATATCTCTAATGATAATTATTCTCTGTCTCCCCCTCCATCTCTCTGTCCATAGCTCCACTAGGTATCAGAGAGCATGTCCTGGAGCATGAAAACATCGCCTTGGACTTGCCCAGTTCCTACTCCACCTTCACCCCCCCGTACCCTTACGTCTCCAAACCCCTCTCCAGATCTGTGTCCACAATCTCTGTCCCGCCCAGCCCTACGCAGCCCCCACCACAGCCTGAATTCAACCACATTTTCACTCCCATCGTCCAACCCAGAGAGTTGCCCCGCCAGAGGCTGCCCGAGTCCTTCAACCTGGTCACCCCTCTGCCTGTCGCCTTCTCCCTGCGCTCCGACTCCTCCGTGTCCCTCTACAGGGCCCGCATGGAAAACAGGAATGTGGTGCTGCGAGTCCTAAATGGTGAGCTGGTTCAACTTGAATTTAATGGGAGCTCTTAATTGTTTAATTGATTTTCATGACCTGGTTTCTGTAACTACTGCAGTGTTCCTCTTTCACTCTCACCTCCCTCTCATTCTTGCCTTTTACAGACACTGCTGATGCCACAGAAAGACACAGCTTCCTGGGCTTTGCGTCGTTCCTGGCCCAGCTGGGACCACATCCCTTCCTGCCAGAGCTTCTTGGTGTGGTCTCACTTCGAGCTCCTCTGGTTACAGTTGTGGAAGAGCTGGAGAACAGAGACCTGCTCAGCTTCCTGTGGCGATGCAGACAGGTATATTGCTGCAATGTGTGGCAATTCACTTTGGCAGCATCTATGGTGTGGTTGCAAATTGCATCCAACTGAGTACCCCTCTGCTCACTCCTCCCTGTCCAAGAATGCGGTAACGTGAGCCGCCGACTCGCCTCAATCAGAGACCATTCTTACTATAACACTAGAAGCAACGAAAGTCAGATGGCGGTCGTAGATACGAAGGGCTCATTCTAAGCTAACACAAAAACACAACAATGAAAACATAGTTATGAATATTATATTCCATTTCTACTCCTCCAAAAATGTTACACACTGTTCCTTTAAGCATCAAACCATATATTTAAAGCAAAGAAGGATTCATAATGAGCAAAAGAATGATTGTGTCATCTTCCAAATGTTAAAGTAACTCTGTGTTTTCTTTCCAGGAACATGTGGATTCTCCATGTGAGATGAATGAGAGACGAATATTTACCATGGCCAAACAGGTGGCCTCTGCACTGGTTAGTATGCTAACATATGACCTCACGTTTTTAGACCACTTTGACTTTCAAATCAGCGACATACACTAACCCTGTCCTGACCTCAGCATTGACTTGCTGGCAGGGTTTCCCTCCACTACTCCTTCATCATACCATTCACCTACCTATATATTGTATAACAACAGTAGCTATATATACACAGTATAGCTGAGGCGGATGGGAATGTCATTTCTTTTGGCTGGTATTCGGTCATAAAAGTATTTATAAAAAGGAAATGTATTCAAATTTGAACCTGATAATGGCCCGCGATTAAAAGTTGGAGGATCGCCAAAGTTATTTCAGTTCCACCTGATGGGAACATGAATGTCCTGGTAATCCATCGTATAGTTGTTGAGACATTTCATTCAAAACCACAATGTGAACCTCCTGGTGGCGCTACAGGAGCAAAGCGGGATCACTAGGATTCATCCTCTGGGGACCATGAATCTAGACGATGGAAATCCATCCAATAGAATATTTCAGTTTGGATCAAAGTGGTGGACAGACCCATCGACAGACCAACAGACCGGAATTGCCATTTCTAAAGCCACTAGCATGGCTAAAAAATATACATATATGTGCAATACCAATATAGCCTACTCTACTGTCTGAAATGCTCTAAAAACGCTGTATCTGTGAGGTTTTAGGAAGACCCTTACATATTAACTTCATGTCAACGGTGATGAATGAACGGAAATCAACTGCTTGTATGTTTAATCCTGAGATGCCCCTTGTCTTGTTGCCCAATCAGGAGTTCCTTCACAGCAAAGATCTTCTGCATGGAAACATTCGTGCCCGCAGCGTCCTGGTCACCAAGGAGTACACGGCCAAGCTTTGGGGCCTGCATGGGGTCTACACGAGGAAGAACCAAGAAGTCACTCAGAGAGACGAATCCTGCATGAAGAAGTGGAAAGCACCAGAGCTGTTAGCCAGAAGACCCCCCAGTCAGAGCAGCGACATGTGAGTGCTTCTGTTTTCTATCTGTTTACAATCTCCAATGATGCTGCTGCAGCATAAAAATATATATATATATTTATTAAATGCTGTATATTATTAAGAGCATTACTGAATGGAAGAGTCTAACCACCTCTGTGTGTTCCTCTCAAGCTGGTCATTTGGCATCTTACTGTATGAAATGGCCACATTGGGTAAGTTGAATTCAAATTTTTGGGAACATATAGGTCATAAATAAACTTAAAAAAATGCATTTATGAGATTTGTAGGTAGGACAACCTACTAGTTGGCTTGACAATGTATATATTTCTCAACTGTCAGAAATCTTCCCATACCATTTATACCACATTATCTATCACTTTAATATTGTATATATTGAGGATGGAACCTGCCAAAATAAAATTGATAAATAAATGATAAATGATAAATAAATAAATACAAAATATGCCAATAAATGAACAAAAAAATATATTAGAAATAATTGTAGGCATTAATTAATTGATAAAATGTGAAATAAATGTATATTTCTGTTTTAAATAGCTTATTTATTTATCTTTGGATTACTTCCCCTATCTATCTACACTTCTATTTAATTTTATTTAATTTTTAATTTTTAATCTATTTTTTTATTCATTATTAAATTGTATGTATTTATTTGTGTATGATTTATTTCTATATTCTTTTCTTTATACATTTCTTATGTTTGTTTTTTTACATTTTAGATAAATAAATGCAAACCTATAAACAGGACTACCTATAGCAATATTGTATTTTAATATGATTTCTTCACCAATGTGATGAAGTAATCTGCAAAGTATTTGATTTACTGGATTAGCCAAAAAACAGACATCCATAAACAGCTTCTCTATTGATTTTCCAGAAAAGTTACTATATAACACAATATATTGATATCACAATGTAAAAGTACATATACCTTGATACCATAACTCCCACTCCTAACTACAACATTTACTCTGTTCTCTCCAGGTGAAGCTCCATTTGCAGAAATCCCAGTTACTGAGCTTCTACAGTTTCATCAACGAGGGAAAAGTCTGAAAAAACCTTCCAACTGTTCCAACTCGCTGTAAGTATCCACTGCATGCTCCAGATAACACAACCTGAAGCAGTTTCCCTCTTTAACAACATATGCTGTGAATCTCTCTCTCTCAGATACTCCGTCATTAAGGGTTGCTGCCAGTGGAAGGACCAAGATCGACCCTCTCTGGCTGAGGTCAGCCGCAAGATTGTCTCGGGAGAGAAAAGTGCCTCTGACAAAGTCCTCAAGGTGTCTGGGACAGTGAATATTGAGCAGTACCTGCACGAAGCAGGATACGGGGAGGCCAACAGCTACACTGTTTTCTGATCAATGACTGTGCCGGCAAAATGAATTGCACTATTCTTCTCAGTGGTACCCTGATGGTGCACTTCTACAAAACTTTCAGGTCAATAAAAGTGTTCCAAACTTTGTGTTCGAGAGCTTTGGGCACTGAAATTGTTCTTTTATTTTATGTATTCTTCTACTTCAGGTTCAAAAACTAGATCAACTGTATGCTAAATAAGATGTTTACTTTTGGGAACCAATCATTTTCATTGAAGTAAGACCTCATTCATGTGTGTCTTCGTCTGTCCATGCAATACCTAAATCTTTGAAGTTCAGTTGGGGATACAAGCCGTCATTTTGTGGTAGTATGCTCAAAGATATGTAAACTTGACCGATGCACAGCCGCTGCATCCTGAACTTGTAGTCGTTTCTGTCAACTTATGACGCTTTACAGATCTGGTTCATAAAGCCAATGTATATTTGCAGATGTAATTTATGTTATTGTCACATTTTTGTATGATTCTATATTTGTCAGTGGTGGAAATGAAGGGCACATAAATGTATTTATTACACTCACAGTCTTCTCTACAAGCTCAGTTCAAGTCTACGAGCAGGAACTGAGCTTTAACTGTTTACACACATTTTAAATGTGAATAAAAATGTTACCGCAAGTTCTACAATGATCTTTTTCATTTTCAAGCATACACATACGCACGTTTACTTATGTCACTTTTTACATAGACTTTCTATGCGTTCCAATACCCATACTACCATACTATTTAGTATGCCAGAAAACGTTTTAGTATGTCCCAATACCGTACATAGTATGTCAAAAGCAGTATGTCAAAAATACCAGATTATGTCCTAATAAGGGCTGTCGGAGTTAACGCGATAACGTGTTAGCGCAAATTTGTTTGAACGCATGCCCACTTTATGATAATCACATGCAGTTTGGGGCAAGTCATAGTCAAGTCAGAACACTGACACACTGACAGCTGTTGTTGCCTATTGGACTTGAGTTTGCCATGTTATGATTTTAGCATATTTTTTATGCTAGATGCAGTACCTGTGAGGGTTTCTGGACAATATTTGTCATTGTTTTGTGTTGTTAATTGATTTCCAGTAATAAATATATATGTACATTTTCATAAAGAAAGCATATTTGCCCACTCCCATGTTGATAAGAGTATTAAATACTTGATAAATCTCCCTTTAAGGTACATTTTGAACAGATAAAAAAGATTAATTTGCGATTAATCATGAATAACTATGGAAAATCATACAATTAATCGCCATTAAATCTTTTAATCGATTGACAGCCCTAGTCCTAATACATCCAGTCGCATTTTGCAGTATGCAAGCCAGCATGCGTTTCTGACCCACAATCCTCTGCACAGTGGATATTTGAACAAGAGGGTCAAAGTTCAAGGCGCAATATGACGAAGAAATATGTCCCAATTTGTAAGGGCAGCTGCAATGTGTACTAAAAGTAAAAAGAAAAAGTATTTGATTTGGAACGCAGCCTTTTATTCATTTCCAGGAGACTTAATCTTAACCTTAGTCTAACCCTAACCACTGACCCAAAAATCAGCTTTTCCCCAAATAGGGACATAGCTTAACTGGTCTTTAGCCTGAAATGTGTCCCTACAGGTGGCCTAAGTTAGGAACACACACACACACACACACACACAGAGGTCCAGTAACAGGTATTGTTTATTGGTTGTACTGCATACATGTACACAGAGCACTTCCACTCAGCCCTTGAGAGAGCAAACCAAGAGGAATACCTATTTTCAGGTAGTTAAGTTGATTAAAGCTACTAAAACTATATCATATCCATGAAAAAATAACTTTGATTGTAGTACAAAATGGAAAAGATACAAAACTAAACTTTTAATAACTGGTATAGTGAACTAAGTAAAACACCAGGCTTTTTGAGTGTCCTTCACTCGATGTGATTGGAGCCTGGATTGAACATCTACGGTAAATAAACCAATAACTACTAAAAAGACTGAAATATATAAATGAAGTGGACTGATGTTGACATCACTCCAAATCATTTCACTAAAGTTAAAGCACCGTTTGAAATACAGCAAGAAGGCAACGTTTCTTTTCTTTTTTTTAGCCCAACAGGTGAACTGTCCTAGTTAGAAGACCTAGCACCGGTTACTGCAGGCTGGCACAGTTTTATTAGAGTTTACATACAAAAGGCTTCTAAACAGACAGAAAAACAACTGACAAACACTACTGACATGGATGCTTCAGACTGTCCATGCTCACCACTCACACATAACAGTATACATAGAATCCCACATTCAACGTCCAGAAAGTAAACTGTCTCCACATGACGGATGGTGCACCATTGTTTTGTAAAAAATACATCCTCACTGTCACCAAGTCCCTTTGACTTCTTACTAAAAGAGGAGCAGGTCCAAGTATTGATTCCAGTGAGAAGTCATCAATGAGAAAACGATCCTGTGTCCCTCTGAAGAACTCGCTGCATCACTCACGCAGGGTGTTGATGGAGGCACAGATCTTGAGAGCGGGACCCAGCTTGATATTCATGGTGGAGATGAGATGGTCCTCTCGCAGGAGCATCAGAGCCTGCCCGTCTATTTCCTGTGACAGAAACTGGGCGGCCAATTCTTCACAGCCTGGACACCACCCGACGGGAAGACAGAATTAGTACAAAAAGAGGACAGGAGACGTGGCTACTTACAAAACTGTGGTCTTATAATTGAACACCAACCTTGAAGTGAAGAGATAAACCTGCAGACTTCTTCCACGCTCCACTGAGCAGGAGTTGCTGAGAGGAAGTGTGCCCCCTCTAGTGGGAGGCTACCGGGAGCTGAGCTGTCAGACGGAGGTGCACTGCGCTCAGCTCTGGAGCAGGAGTGTGAAGAGCTCGGGGACAGTGAAAGAGAATCGTCCTCCTCTTCTTCCCCGTCGCTGGATACGTCCTCCGAGCGACTGGACTCAGAGTGAAACTACGCCCAAAAGAGTGGAGATACAAAAGCCAATGATGAAACTTCAGAGAGTAAGCTGCATTTGTTGATAAGCCAACCACATGATATATATGAAGCATAAGGCACTGATCAGACAGAGCTTGTTTTGCAGGTGGAAAACGTCTTTTTTTTATTTTTATTGTTGCTCGGCAACCACCAAATGAGTGCTAACGTATGCTTACCACAAGCCAAGAACTGTACGCTACGTAATAGTTAATAGTACAGTTTAGACAAATCTAGATTATCACCAGTCTCCTCCTTTGAACTGCAGATCTTACCTTAACAGGTAGATGCCTGCTTGATATTTTATTACAGGTGATATTAGAGCTGCTCCTGCGAGAGGGGCCCCTTCGCCTAGCAGCGCTGTCAGTGGGTGCTGGAGGTGGTGCCAGCCCTGCACCACTCCTCCCTCTGCTGGTCTTGAAATGTTGGCTGCAGCTCACGTTATACCTGCGGATCCAGGAGCACAGTCAAAACTCAGGAGGACATTTCTTAGATTTTTATGTTCTCTTGTAGTTTTGACTCCAGTGAAATCCCCTGGTATAGTCTTTGGATAGTTCCCTTATTACGATTGTTACCTATCCTTGATGTAAAGCACAGTAGAATTTTTGGAGGTATGTACGACATCATCAAACAAAAAAACAAAATATAAACAATGCCGACATACGAAGCTAAATTAAATCATACCTCTTTGCACAAGTATTTGAACAGAACCTCTTTGATCCTCTGAACTGGCTTGCTGGAGCGAGGCTTCCACAGTACTCACACTTTAACACTGAGGAGGAAAAGGAACAGATAAAACTATGTTACACATTTAGGAAATACTGATCATGCACGCACAGATTCGTGGTATCATACTTGAGCATTAAAAAATAAGAGTTATTCCACAACTTACATGGAGGTCCATTCTCTGAGCGGCCAACCAGGGCATAATCTCTGTCTTTGAGGAGTCCAGCAACCTGTCACAGCAAATATAAGCCCGACAGTAAGGAACTTCTTCACACGGAGAAGTGCATAGCCAGCGTATTTCAAATAAGAGATTTGATTTAATGTGTAAATCTATGTTATCGCAGCAGTGCACACTTACCGGGAACGGCTCAGCTCCCTCCTGGATGACAAAGCCCTCTATGAGGTGGGTGAGGACTTGAGGTTTGACCACTGCCTGGGGAACAGGCGCTCTGTCTTTGTCCCCATGCCCGACTCTTGACAACGGCAGAGGCAAGGACAGGGTGGGAGGAGATGAGAATGCAGCAGCAACAGGAAGAGCTGGTCAGGATCGAAAGAAACAGGGAAAATAATGAGCTTTCAATCAGACTTCTAGACTTAAAGTTACGATTCTTATTGCAAAGTATGGCTGCTACTAATAATCCAGCTTGATTTGGAGATGACAAATTGACATACCTAAGTCCTTTGTAGGGGCAGGGGATAAGGGAGGAGCAGAATCTTTCATGGGTGTGGAGTCTGACAATTCTGTCGCCATCTCATTTGGGGCATCACAGTCAGATTTTCTCTTCAGAGAACCAATGGCAGGCTTTATCTAATGGTATGAGGGGGAAAGACTGTGACTATTCCATGTACACTGATAGTTATCCCTACCCCTAACCAAAAAAAACAGACTGTTCTCATACAACGTTCGTAGTTATACCTACGAAAAGTTAATGAACTGTAATTTGAGTAATATCCATGAAATAAATTTGTATGTAATACAAGACTGTATGCATGTAACAAGCAGATTTTGACACGTGCGTCACGTACTGCTAGACAAACGTAGGAAAACGCACGAAAAATTAGGAATAACTTTTCATAAGATATCATATGAACTGTTGTATGAAGATATGTTGAAAGAAGTGTCATTGTCACTAAGTACGTCCTTTCAGTGGTTGAGCTTACCATAGCACTGTTGCTGCAGACCATGTTAACATTCCCACCAGCTGTACCTTCCTGGGCCGTGCTGCTTCGTGCCTGTGCCAGGGCCAAAGCCTGTGCGTTTCCCGCTAAGCCCTGCCTGGCTCCAACAAGCTGCACTGGGATGTGGGGATTGTTGTGCTGGCTGTTGCTAGGTGGCGCTGGGAGAATGTGAGGTGGGTGTCGAGGAGGCAGCTGCACAGGTAAGCGGTGTCCCTGAGCCATCTTGGGCTGGATTGGCACAGGTCCTTTTTCTGCAGTAGTGCTGGCCTGTTGCAGGGGCTGCACCACCAGAGTCTGCGTGTTAACGTTGGCTTTTGTGGTCACTGAGCCAATGGAGTAGCCCTGGGTGGTGGTTGTAACGCTCGAGGTGGGCACCAGGATCACGGGGGCAGAAGAGGAGGACAGGAGGAGCTGGGAGAGAGGGAGTGCTTGAGAGGAGGTGGAGGAAGGAGCTACAGAAGCAGCAGGAGTACCCGTCTTTACAGTCATAGTGTTGGCGGCGGACTGCTGAGTGAAGTTGGGTTTTGCCATTTGTTGCTGCTGTTGCGGTTGCACATGCTGCTGCTGAGCTGTCGGGGCAAAAGTCTGCTGCTGCTGCTGGCCGAGAGGAAAGCCGGCAACATCTTTCCTCTCTGGAAGCTCAGACTTGACACTAACCGCTCTGGGAGTGGAAATGCAGTGTAGGGCCAGATTCTGCACCTGGAACATAAAGAAAGGAGTAGGTTGTGGTGAAATACATTAGAGAAAAGTAGCAGGAGTGTGATAATAGCCCTCTAAAAACCAGCACATATTTAAGACTGTATGACTTTAAATAGCTCAGACTTCACATTACAGGTAGGTAATGGTACTCAAACCTGATCATTATCACACTGGGCATTTGCAGCGGTAGGAGCGACTTCATGCTGTTGATGTTGCTGTTGCTGTTGCTGTTGCTGTTGCTGCTGCTGCTGCTGGGGCTGTGTCTGGGTAACTGTTGCTACAGTTGCTGTTGCTGTACCACCAGGCATAAAGATGAGCTGAGAGGCAAGGGGAGCCCTGAGAGAGCGGTTGACCTATGTGAGGAGCAAGACAGATGGTCAACCTTGTAAATAGCAAGTATTTCAGTGAGTGACTCCTTAACTACACGGGATGCTTACAGATTTGCCAACATGTTAGGTGCTAATTTTTAAGGCTATTCCAAGTGATTATGCACCTCTAGATTTTCTATTGATGGAGTTCAGTTTATGTAGATTGAATTCATCATAATTGGTGACACAGACATGCCCAATATACATTTAATTGATTATTACTCAATAATTGATTATTACACAGCACACAATATGTTTTAACACAGTACGTTTTAACTCACCCTAAGATACATCTGTCCCTGTCCTGCAGAGTTTCCACCCAGCAGCACTGACTGGTTGAGAGCTGTTGTTGTTGCAGTGGTGGCCGGACCGTGGGGACGGGGATTGGTCATGGTACCTCCTGCAGATGTGGTGCTTAAGTTGACCTGGGAGGAACAGAAAATTGTACATTGCCTTATTATTTCAAAAACTGGCTGTGTAATTCATAATTCAAACAACTTGCAACAAAACTTACAGTGGTCGCCTGGGACATGTTGTTACTTGGGGCATTGGACTGACGACTAGCTGCAAGCGTGGCCTGGTTTAAGGAGAGAAATTAAAGGGATGGGGTGTAATGCTTCCGCTTACCATATTTTTGTACTGACTGCATTTTTCTGTCCTAACTCTGGTTACCTGTTGTACGGCGGCCAGGTTGTGGAGTTGGGCACTGTTGATCTGCTGCTGCAGCATGAGCTGCTGGAAGTACTGAGCTGCATTTGGCTGCCTTTGCAGTGCTTGGAGAGCCTAAACAAACAAACACACATACAGATACATGTTGTTTTAATCCAAAAGTCTTTATATTTATAAATTATTATCTATTCAAGATAACAAACATGAGTCTATTAAATCACATCTGTGCAGTTGTTTATGCACACCTGTACAGCCTGTCTCTCATACAGAGACATGTGGGCTATCTGGGGTGCACGAGAGTTTCCGTTTGTCTGAGGAGTCCCATTGGTGGTGCCTGTGTTTTGGTCTTCACCTGCATCCATGTTTGCTGCTCAAAACACAGAAACACTTTTGTTGTATACACAATAAATATTTCTATTCATTGTAAAACTTCTTAACTGTAAATATCTTAGCATGAAGACTTATTCAGCATGCAATTTAGCTTTTGTTTACCTGGGACATACAATAATAACAATTTAAAAAAAGCTTTAATACATGCACATATATAATAATAATAAAAAAGCTTTAATACATGCACATATATAATAATAATAAAAAAGCTTTAATACATGCATATATATATAAAATAATAATAAAAAAGCTTTAATACATGCACATATATAATAATAATAAAAAAAGCTTTAATACATGCACATATATAATAATTAAAAAAAAGCTTTAATACATGCACATATATAATAATTAAAAAAAAGCTTTAATACATGCACATATATAATAATTAAAAAAAAGCTTTAATACATGCACATATATAATAATTAAAAAAAAGCTT